>NC_089588.1:117876802-118176802 GCF_019320115.1 Miscanthus floridulus | reverse complement strand
CATCATACAAACCTAACTTATAGAATGACAGTAAGAAACCATCACCTCCATCATCCATTCGGCTATGCTGATTAGGCCAGTCAATTGCATCAGCCCCAGTGGTCATGTGTGTGTTGTCAAGTAGAGCAGAGTTATTACCTAAAATTATTAGCAATAATTAAAGGTTAGTTCATCATGTTACCTAGTAAACAAGGCACACAAAGGAAAAGGTCATCTGCTATACAAATCTGATGCCCAGACAAATTAAGAAGTACATACATGCTATAAATAGCACATTGCATAAATTACATCAGATTTGGATACATATATATATTTTTTTTGAGGGGAATCATATTTGGATATATAAAGCATCATACAAAAAGGAGAAACAAAACAAGGTTAGACCCACTTAAACAAGTTCAGCCCACTTTTTAGTGTCAAACAACAGATTTCAAAAAATAGTGAAAATTGGTTTCATGAATCTTTTATACCTAAAACTCTAGTTAACATTTTCACAAGCTAAACAAGCATTAAACTTGGATAAACAGGTACAACACATAGACAAACTTCATAGATCAAGTTAAACATTTTTCATAGCTGAGTCATGGTAATGGAGTGAGACTAAGTAATGTGGCAGTAGAACTGGCCTTCAACAGCATCCTGTGCTTGGTCATCTAAGTTGCCAACAAGTTCTCCAGCGTGGCTCTCATTAGCTTGAGATGGAGGTGGCACAGAAATTTCACTTGGTGTTAGCCTTGCATCTTGCTGGGCATTGTTTTTCTTTGTCCTTGTAACTCTAGGATATGTTTGGTCTGCAAAAACTCTCTTGCGAGACTGAAACTTGACTCCACCAGGGTGGATTCTTGAAGGTTGGTTGTTAGTTTTCTTGTGAGTCTTCTCCTTAGAGCACTGTTAGAAATGAAAGCATGTATTAGTCCACATAGCATTAGAGTTAGATTGAATTAGGAAGGGAAGAAAAACAAGTTAAGACTTGACAACATGGAGGAATTAGGACCTTAGAATTCTCATCGTCAATCAAATCTCCTTCATCAGTATTATCCTGCAGGCCGTACTCGGCCAACATTTTGACATAGGGATCAGCAAGTCCAAGTTCCTTCTGCCTTGCACTGTTCTTCATGCATTCTCTCAGGCGCTCCATTTCAATTGGAAGCAGCCCTGGTAACAAGATGAAAAAAAACAAGACCAACATATCAATAATATTGTATAGTTCACAACCAAAATGACTGAATCAAAGCATCAGTACTTCAGTGAAAGTTTGTGTAACAAGAAATAATTTTGGAACACCAGAATGACTGAATCAAAGCATCCCAAACTATTCTGAATACTCTACAGCAGGGATTCACATTAACATTTTTGTAAAACAAACTAGAACTGAAGCCCCCTAAATATTTGGGATATCTAAGATACATGCTGACATACAAAAGAAGAGAAGAATTGATATATCAATCTGGAGTGCACTCAGATCTTTCAACAAGGATTTTATTCAGGAAAGCATTTGCTAAACAAGTACACATGCTACAGACATGATATCTAAAATTAACAATAGTGAAACACATCCAGATGTAAAATGTCAAAAAAATTTCCAGCCTGGGCAAGACAAGGCTTCCAAAGTACCATTGGTTCCTCAAACCAGCAACTAAAGAGGTGATGTTAGGACTATACCTGCTATCCGGCCTCCTTTCGGTTTATTTGGCACACCCTTCGGCGCCATAACAGCTTTTTGCGGCCTGAGATGCTGGTGGCAGCGTTCTGATCCTCCCAGCAGCAACGATGGGCGTGGCGGTGGAGCAGTCCTTCCAACAGCGACGGCGCCGGGTTGAGCTTGAAGTCGACGACGGCGGCCGGCGGGGCTTGAAGATGATGATGGCGGTGGATCTCCCGGGGCGCCCGCGGCCATCTAGGAACGGCTGCTCCAGCAGGTGGCCGGCAGGACGTGACTTGGAGGCCAAACCCAGGCACCCTGCTCCTGGAGGTGTGTGGCGGCCTCCTGCTCTTGCTCCTGGAGGTGGCTGGAGGCCGAACTGAGGTGGGTGGCGGCCTCCTGCTCTTGCTCCTGGAGGTGGCTGGAGGCCGAACTGAGGTGGGTGGCGGCCTCCTGCTCCTGGAGGGTGGGTGGCGGCTAGAGGTGGGTGGCAGCTGGGAATTAGGTTTTGGAGCCAGAGAGTGTCGACACATATATGTGGTTGGGGAGTGGAATTGGGAAGACCAAGGTACCCCTGATAAAATCTGTAATAGCATTGCCTATATATTTTTAATCTGTATGCAACTTAGGGTAGTAAGGTCAATTCGAACCACGAAACATTTGGGGCTGGCACACATTTCACTTGAAAGCGCGCTGAGCCGCTTGGGCGCGCGGGAACTTTCTTTTTTCCTGAAGCTGAACATTGCCTTTTATATTTGGAACCTTCTAGATAAGTATATGTTTCATAGGAAGGCTATATTTGAGATTTGCTATTATGTAAAATAATAATTGATAAAACTATAAGGGTTCATAATGTTGTGAATGACGACGATCAAACGAGGAAGAACGCAAAATCAAACCACAGCGAGACAGAAGATTTAACGTGGAAAACCCTCCCAATGCGGAAGGTAAAAACCTCCGGTGACGGGCCTCCGCTTCGCTTCGTCAGAAGTCGGCCAAAAATGATGTGGACTAAATTTGGAACATATTCAACACATAATTTCAAAATTAGTGCTTCTAGCTAGTAAGTACTGTAAAACAGTGCATGATGCAAATTTGTTCCCCTTGAATTTATCCCATTCTTTTCTCAAAAAAAAATTATCCCATTCCATCGCTATTAGTCATATTCCACTAATTATTTTGTCGGAATTAGGAATTTGGGCCAAACAAGCATCATGTAAGTGCATACACATAGTTTATCATGTCACGATCCCTTTATGTTGATAGTAAATTTGGTCGTATTCCACCAATTCTTAGCTATTATCATGCATACACATTGTGTTCTCATTCTGTAGCTATTATATATAGTCATATTCCACTCATTTCCGGAGTTTTTTTGGAGTAAGAAAATTGGGCCACACAAGTAGCATGCATGTATGATGCATAGACATGGTTTCACGAATGACTCCATTCTAAGATGGTCATCCTGTAGCTATTATATATAGTCGTATTCCACTCATTGCCGGAGTTTTTTTGGAGTAAGAAAATTGGGCCACACAAGTAGCATGCATGTATGATGCATAGACATGGTTTTACGAATGACTCCATTCTAAGTAAGATGGTCATCCGTCATCATGAACCTAACCCTTTATGTTTGTAGGATGTGTTAACAACCGACTCAAGCAATGTTTTAGTGCCCAAGCACGTTGGCATGAGACAACGACAACAAAATCCATGCTAAATGTTCTAGTGTTGCATCCATATACAATTTTCATGTTGCCACGTTCGTCATCACAGTATTGAAAATCCAAGTTCAAATACATTGAGTCGTTGATGCATTCATTTTATTGATTCATAATTTTGTGTCCACTTTAGCATGAATTGGTGTAATATATTTTTTAAAATATTTTTAGGCTCAACTAGCAATATATGCGAGATTTGGTCCAATTTTAGATAGTGAGGCCCCATCAGTCATTGACCACTATGGAGATTGTTTTCCCAAAAAAAAAGGACAGAGAGAAAACACACGAAGCTTCCTTCAATCCTCCTCCCCCGACTCCGCCGTCTGCTCCCGTCCGCCGCCGCCTCCACGTGCGCCATGCCCACTGCACCACAGGGGTTCACCGGCTCCATGCGCGCCACGCCCACTCCGCCATAGGGGTTCGCCGCCTCCCTCCCTGCCCGTCGGACGCCCCCCTCGCCGCGCTCCCCTCGGCCACCGCGCTGGCCGCATCCGTTGCTCTCGCATCCACATCCGCCGCCATCCGCAACACCCGCCACCTGCAGCGCCTGGCCTCTCCCCAATCGCCCTGTGTGGCTGCTGTCACCGGCTGACCGGCTGCCCAATCCCCATCTCACCGAGCCACCGGGTCACCGGGTCCGCCGCTCCCCAATCCGCATCTCTCTCAGGCCGCCGGTCCACCGCGCCGCCTGCCTGCCGCATCGCGCGTCCACTGAGGCACCGGTCCACCGCCCGTACTCCGAGCCACCCGTCCGTCGCGCATCCTGTCCGCCGAGCCACCAGGTTCGCCGCGCGATGAGCACGGCGGCGAGGAGGTTGGTGAAGCACCGCCGGCCAGGTTCTAGCAGGTACGTGTGCTGCGACAGCCGGCCCCGGCTCTCCAGCAGGGTGAGCATCGCCGGCCAGGTTCCAGTAGGGTGAGCGCCGCCCTTGTCCTCGATCATGAACATGCCGAGCCTTCCTCTTATGGACGACAGTAGAGGCCCTTCTTCTTCGAGCACCTGCAGGAAATTAACAAATAAGTGATCGATCATGCAGCTCTTCCCTTTGTTCTGACATATGGTTTGGTAAAACTAAAACTGAAGAATCGAAGGTTGTCTTTGCAGGTGCCGGGAAGTTGCAAGCTCTATTTGTTTGCTGACAAAAATGTTTGAGGACTGATGTGGAATGGACCAGATGATGTGATTACTGAAGATGTCAAAGATCATCATGAATGTATTTCTTGTTGTCATTGTTGTATTAGGCACCGAGCTGTTCCTGCCAACTGTCATAGTACTGAAGAGAACAGCCGAGCGTATGTGTCGACAAGGAGATGTCAAAAGATTATCAACATAGGGCAAGCTGTAGAATGAACCTGTAGATTGACAAATGAGCCTGTATATTGTGAATGCATTGTTATTTTGAGTTGTAATGGCTTCTGAAATGAACCTCTGCTGATTGACAATGCAAGTGCATTTCATGTACTCCTGTGATTGGCAATGGCCCAGTGAAATGAGCCTTTTGTAATGACTTCTGGAATGAAAAAAAAATGATGTTTTTGGCATGATTTCTGGAATGAAAAAAGTGCTAGTAATGACTTCTGAAATGAGCCTATCTTCTTGACTGATTGAGTCATTTTCATGAATACTGTAATGAAAAAGTGCATGTCAAGAACTACCAAGCTGTGAATTTTTTGCATCCAACAGTGAACCAAAACTTGAAAAAAAAATCTGAGTAACCATTGGTTACTTCAGCTTTGAACCAAAACTAAAAAGAAATTATACATAAATTCCATAGCTGAACATGATCTCAAATACAAATTGAGGCTATCCATAGCTGAACATGATCTCAAATACAAACTGAGGCTATCTAAAATAGTAGAACATGGTCTCAAATACTAATTGGGGTCTCAAATACAAATTGTGCCTTACAACAGAATATTAAAACATAAAATTCCAACAGAACCTTGCAGCAGAACAACTATTCATTGTCACTGTCGACCTCCATAAGTGTGTCGTCTTCTTCGTTAAAATACTCCATAAGTGTGTCGTCTTCTTCATCTTCATCACCAATGACGACATTCACTTCTTTGCTGGACGCTTTCATCAACCGGGCAATTTCAGCAGCATCAAAAACAGGGCCTGGCTCATCCTCTCTATTTAAAGGCTTATCATATATAATGTTAGAAACCAGTTGTCGCGAACCCTCCTCATCATAGCACTCGTCCTCTTGATATGCAGCAGCATTAACCTCAGTCTGACTTACATTGTAAAGATGCCTATGGTCAAATGTCTGTACAACTTGCCAATTTTCACCCAGCCTTGTATCTGGCAAATAGAAAACCTTTGTAGAATGAGTGGCCAATATAAAACAATCATTCTTGTACCACAGACTTCCAACATTGATGCTTCTAAAAAAGCCATCATCTTTAAGTGCAGCCCTCTTCCCATCTAGTTTGAACCAGTCACACTTAAACAAAACTACGGACCTCTCCTCTAAGTTACAGTCCAACTGAATTATCTCTTTTATGTTTCCAAAAAAATCAATTATCTGTCCATTATGTGTAGCTTGTGACATTACTCCACTGTTTTGTGTCTTCTTGTTCTTGTCTCGGTTAACAGTGTTAAACCGCACACCATTCACTATGCACGAGGAGTATTTTCTAACTCTCAAATCAGGACCGCATGCCAAGGAGAAGATATCAACATCCACCTCTTCTGGATTTGTACTATACTTCTTCAAAATCTGCCACATGCATGCAACACACATATATTAGAAAAAAAGAAGTTAAATTATGCAATATATAACTTGACAATGAACACTAACATGGTTCCTAAACCAAGTCTGAAATCCTTGTCGAAGCATTCTTTCAATGTTAGGCACCCCCTGTGTCTCTAACTCTTCTCTGAACAGACTGCAGAAAAATTATAAATTACTGTACAACACAAAAGTATCATATAGATGTCTAGAAGTAAGTTTATAGAACATACTTGACGTAATCCTCAACTTGGGCACAGTTGTTCAGCACAAACCACACCATTTGATCAATGCCATTTTCATCATATACATATTCAGGTGCAGAAGTAAAATTAACTCCATGCCCCAAAACATCAACACCATAAGCTTCTTCATTGGAGAAACCTTTATTTCTTGGCTCCCGATTAAATCTTGTTTCAACATCGTCCATGAATTTAGAGCAAAATGTCAGACACTCATCAGCAATATATGCCTCAGCAATTGAACCTTCTGGTCATGACCTATTCCTCACATATCGCTTCAAAGTATATAGCCGCCTTTCAATTGGGTACATCCACCCATATTGCACAGGACCCCTGAGCAATGCCTCATCAGGTAAATGTACAGCAAGGTGTATCATCACATCAAAGAAAGCTGGAGGGAAATTTTTCTCAAGCTTCACCAAAATTATAGGGATTTCTTTCTTCATTTGAACTAGCACATCCTTGTTAAGCGTTCTGCTGCACAATTCCCTAAAAAACCTCCCTAACTCAGCTATTGCTTCATAAATATCCCTGTCCAGAAATCCTCTCATGGCAGCTGGCAAAATTCTTTGCAAAAGAATGTGACAATCATGTGTTTTTAGCCCTTGTACCGTTGTTCCCTCAGCATTTAAACATCTTGAGATGTTGGACGCAAATCCATCTGGAAACTTTACCTCCTGTAAAAAAGCACAGAAAGCCTTCTTCTGTTTAGTGGACAAGGTATATCTAGCATGAGGCATCTCTCCATCCTCTCTAAATTGCAGCTCCTTTTTAATACCCAAATCTTTCAAATCAAGCCTAGCTTTAGCTGTGTCTTTTGTCTTGCCCTTTACATTGAGAATTGTCCCAATTAGGTTCTCACATATGTTTTTTTCAATGTGCATCACATCAAGATTATGTTTCACCTTTAGCTTTTTCCAATATGGTAGCTTCCAAAAACTAACCATCCGGCTCCAAATTTCCACATGACCGCCTTCAGAGTTGGAACGCTTCCTTTTCCCAGTTCCTTGTGGCTTCCCAGGTCTGACGTCTTTAACTCTCTCCAATTCAGCCAGTAGCTCTTCCGTACATAATTTACCCGGTGGATCGTTGCTTTCATGAAGTCCGATAAACTCATTGTTTCTCCTCAAAGAATGTTCCTTTGGAAGGAAATGGAAGTGCCCAAAATAACCAATTTTGCTTCTTAGGGCATATGAAAGAGGATGCTTGTCACAATGGAGACAAGCAAAATAGCCCTTTGTTGTACGCCCTGAGAGAGTGCTCAACGCTGGGTAATCATGGATGCACCACAAAATTGCAGCACGAAGTTTAAATGATTTGCTAGTAATAGCATCATAAGTATCGACACCTGTCCAAAGCTCAAGTAAATCCTCTACAAGAGGCTGTAGAAATACATCGAAGTCCTTCCCGGGTGATTTCGGACCTGGAATAAGCAAAGCCATCATAAAGTTTGATTCCTCCATGCACTCCCACGGTGCTAGGTTGTATGGCACAACAAGCACAGGCCACATGCTATATTTTGTGTTCTTTTCTGAAAAAGGATTGAACCCATCAGTAGCTAGGCCAAGTCTAAGGTTTCTTGGATCCTTTGCAAAATCTAGATATTCGAGGTCGAAATCTTGCCATGCCTCACCATCAGCTGGGTGGCTCATATTCTTCTCATTGGGTTGCCGCTTTAACTTGTGCCATTGTGCCGCTTCTGATGCTTCTTTGGTCGAAAACATCCTCTTTAGCCTAGGTGCCAATGGAAAATGCCGCAACACTTTTTGTGGAATCTTCTTTCTTTCTGCATCTTTCCATCTCGAGAGACCACAAACCGGGCAATTGTCATGCTTGTCATATTCCTTTCTGAACAACACACAATTATTGTAGCACACATGTATTGATTCATACCCTAGACCTAGTTCCTTTAGAATACCCTTTGCTTCATCATATGATTTTGGGAGTGTATTGTGTTCTGGGAAAGCATCAGCCAATACCTTCATGTGTGCAGTAAAAGCAGAATTGCTAATTCTATATAATGACTTCATATGTAGAAGCCTTACCACCAAAGAGAATCTTGAAAATTTGGAACATCCAGGATAAAGTTGGCGCTTTGCCTCTCTCATGACAGTTTTCAAAAATGACTCTTTATCACAAGGCTCTTCAGCACCAACTTCATTTTCTACATCCGGCCTTGCCTGTGCCGCTGCATTCTGTAGGTCTCCTAAAATCCCTTCCAAACGATCACCATAGTTGTCATCCTCTGTCACACCGACCCCATGTGTGGAACCATCATCATCTTCATGCATATCAATAGGATGCTCAATAACATTGACATCTAAGCTCTCTCCGTGATGAATCCACTGAGTATAAGTAGTTTCCATGCCATTCATCAGTATATGCTTCCTCACAACATCCTGTTTTCGGTACTTCTGATTAAGGCATCTACTACAGGGGCATAGAATTTCAACATTCTCATTGAATTTCCCCTTAATGAAATTCATAAATTCTTTCACACCGTCAATGTATTCAGGGGAAAATAGTTTGCTATGCACCCAACTTCTATCCATCTAATCAAACGTCGCAGATAAACCACAATGAGCTAACTGCTATAATTCAAATGCTACATCCAACAAAATCAACAAAAAAAAAGAGAAGAGATATATACCTTGGCTGTCAGTAGGAGTTCAGGTGAGGCAGATGGGGATCCCCTCGGAGAGGAGGCAGCTGCTTAGCGTTTGATGATTTCAGGCGTGCTCGAGGCCGTAGGAGTCCACTCAATAGTTGGATTTGTCACCAGGTGGATGCATGGCCGCACTCGGCATCTCTCATTGGTACGACAATGGAGGGCAGCGGCGCTGCGGAGCTACAAGATAGGGTTGGAGCCTTGAAGGGCGGCGGTGATGCGAGATGTTGCTGGTGTGCAGCGGTGATGCGGGAGGACGCGGCAAACGAGGAGGCGACGGTGCTGGACGGCGCGGCGGTGGTGGGCAACGGCGCGGCTCTTGCCTAATCTCGCCGTCGGCGGTAGTGTTTGAGTCCAGCGGCGGTGGCTGAGTCTCTGAATCGCGGCTGGTGTCTAACTGAGTCCGTGAAGGAATTGAGGAAAGGGGAAACTTACTCCTACATTCATCAACAAAAAGAAACAGAATTGTACTCGGTCACACACAAGTTGCTAGCACAGTGGTGAGGCGGATTGTTGTCAACTCGCAGGTTGTGGGATCGATTCCCACGGACTCCACTCTTTTTTTCTATTTTCCCTATTTACCTAATGTTGGGCCACTCCCGCCAACAAAAGGCTAATAGAATCATGTTCTGTCACACTGGAGCAGCTAGCGCAATGGTAAGGCATATTGTTTTCAACACCTAGGATCAGGGTTCAATTCCTGGAGATTCCTTTTTTTTTGTCATTTTGCCACGCCGTGTGCGGGAATGACCCAGGCGAGTGAATGACCCAGGCCTACTGTGATGCTGGGCCAGTAAATAAATAAAAATACTTAAGTGCACATTTAGACACGTAGTGTAAGTACCTCAAATGGTAAGACATGTTTCTATTTTTTTGCAAGTCTTGTGTTCAAATCCCATATATATAGTTATAGGTGTAAAGTTTTTTGTTCCCATCCACAATAAATGGAGAACATTTTTAATTTTGCCAAAAAAAACATGTAACAAAGTAACAAAATTATTTTGTTCAAATAATTTAACAAATTGTCTTTTGGGTTTGATACTTTTTGCAATCACATTTTCTACTTTTCTTTACACTAAATATTGATAGCGGGCCAACTGTCTTGGGCTAACTAGCGTATGACGAATTCAAAATCATACACTATGACGATCCTGATAAAACCGTCACGAGTTAACGGGCTGGGAATATTCAGTGGGCTCATCCATGACGAAAAAATGAATATCGTCACCGATTACGTCTGTCAGTGGCTGTCAGTGACGGTTTGTAAATCCGTCAGCAAGAAATCGTCACGGATTAACAAGTTTCTTGTAGTGGTTGCCATGTGCCGTGAGTGCCTGGACAAAATGGCTCGTGGCATGCTTTGCTCTACTGCTCATGTGCAGCGGCGGCACAGTGCTTGGCCTCCCAGCTTTGGATGAGAAGGGGATGAATGTCAGCGTGTCCAGCTTCCCCACCTTCCTGATGATGAACTCGGCGGCTTGCTTCATGTCTTGGAGCTTCTGCCCCTGCATGCTCCCGCTGGTGTCCAGGACAACAACGAGGTCCAGGTTCGCAGTTTTGCCCTTCTCCGTGGAAGGTCCGGTGACCTCCACCATTATCTTCTCCTTGTGAAGCTTCAGTGGCACAGCGTGGTTATAGTTCGCCGTCACACCCAACTGCCCTGCTGCTTTCAGTCAGATGACTGGGCAGAAAGCAAACCCATGGGGTTTACAATTACAATACAAATAATCAAACCAACATGCTCTTGGACTGAATTCAAGTGCCAAGAAACCAAACCTGAGCCAGGAGCCATTTCTACGGAGGAGATCAAGCTTGCTAGTTGCCTCACTGATGGTTCAAGGCACTCGCGTGCACAACTGGCTCTCTGGTTGCTATCCTTCTACTACTCACAACCCGGCCATCACATCAGCCGCTATATATATAGACAAACCTGCAAGTCTCTTCATTAGCTCGTCCGTAGTATACTATTTATTACTCCATCCGTTCCAAATTAGAAGACGTTTTGACCTTTTTAGATATATTATTTTTACTATGTATCTAGAAATAGTGTATATCTAAGTCATGGCAAAAGATACGTATCTAAAAAAAAAGTCAAAACGTCTTATAATTTAGAACCGATTGGAGTACTATAAAACAGCCTAGGCTTAAGCTAGTCGTCATGACGATATACGCCCTGTTCGCTTGATCGTATCAGCCATGATACAATATGTTTCTCTCACAACAAAATAGCATCGGCGGGCTTATAAGCCACAGAAACGATCAAGCGAACAGGGCAATAGTGGTATATAATTAAAATAAGTTTTAACCGTGTGCACATACGAAACCATAGGAAATAGGATTAGGATCATGTACCGTTATACTTTATATATCTCCCATATAGCCGCCTTGGTAGGCCATCAGGGTTTTTATTCCTGGGCCCATACGTGCATACGTCATGTGCCCGACGTAAGATTGCATGACGTTTTATTGTAAGGGCTAAAAATAAATGAATACTAGTGACATGGTTAGGCTCTGGTAAAAAAATGGCCAAATTGGTTCAAAAAACTTTCGCGCCGGACCCATTTATTTTCATCCCTCAACATTCAGATTGGTCAAATGAGTCCGTCAACATTCTTTTTTTTTTTTTGTTAGAATTCTCTCTTGTGCGGATTTGGCACTGAGCGGTGGCGATTTCAGCTGATGAACCGACCTTTGCTTTTTAGAAACATGAAATCTCCACCTATCAGATGATGGAGCATCATTTCTGAAGCGGGAAATGAAATCTTGCAGGAAATCTTTATATAGATCAGTCTGTAACTCTATAGATTCAACCAGATAGATCCTATTCCTGTAAATCTTGCAGAAGGTGTTAACGCGAACTTCCACTCCGAACAGGATTTCTTCAACCAGCTAGATCCCACAAAAACGGTGCAGATCAATAAATCAGTCATGAAAATAGAGAGGAAAGATGAAGAAATCTGAAGCCATTTAATCACCGAAGCAAATAGCGTACAAATTCGAATTGGATAAGGGTGCACAGAGAAGCACCGGTTGAGAACGCAAAGAGCAGTCGCTCAAGCATCCTCTTTATTCCTTCCTCCAATTATTTGCACCACCAAAGCAAACCTCCAATAATAGACAGGACACTGCAGAAGTTGGAGAATTTATTCGGCAACACCAACTCGTTGGAATCTTCCCCTATGAAAGATTAGACCGGATCTTAATGAGCACGAAGTGGTAGTCTAAATTTTCACTGGCAACGGTCCGGACGTTAACGTGGGAAATTTCAGACCATACTCTGCTGCTTTTAGACACTGGTAAGACCGTCTCCAATAAGAAACCCATATGGGCACCCAAACCCAAAATGGATAGCAAGAGACCCAAAATCAGCCTCCAACAGAAGTACCTATTTTGGGTTGCTTGAGAGGCACAACCCAAATATGGGCATTCTCTCTCCTATAAACCCATTTGCAGAAATGATTCTTTTTTTATCTTATTTACTACTACAGAAACGTTTTTTGGGGCGGCTCGTAACCCTTTGTAGGGGCGGTTTGGCCAGCCGTCCCAACCAAACCATCTTTACAAATCATGCATTTGTAGGGGCGGTTCTCAGGCCGCCCCTATAATACCTGTTTGTAGGGGTGGTTCAGTCTAGAACCGCCCCTACAGTACGCTTTTCCGCCAAAAAAAATTTTAAATTTACAATTCAAATTCGACCAGAACATTGTTTGTTTCCGCGTATTTCATCCAGCGTTCACGTTGCCGAACGCCCCGCGACCAACGTTCAGAACTGCGTTCGCGTTGCCGAACGCCCTGTGACCAACGTTCCAAACCGCGTTCGTGTTGCCGAACGCCCCGCGACCAGCGTTCCGAACCCGTTAGACTACAAGCACAAGAGTATTATATAAACTACAATTACAAGTCCAATTCACAAGAATATATACAATCCATCATTAAATAGACATAATTCACAAGGTAAAACCAATGTTAAATTCCGTACACATTGTTATCAACGTCCTAGAGCTAGCCTTTCAGTCTGACGAAGGTATTGGTACTGAGGATTACTACCTAAGTCAGACTCTCGGTCATGGTAGGCGTCTTTAACGTGTACAATCTGGTCCAATATGAAGTTGCATAGGTCGCCGATGAGCTCTAAGAGTTGGTCATCCTTGTATGGGTCTCTTTTCATTTCTCTCTCTTCTTTTCACTACAAGAGAATAAGTTTCAGTTTAGTATTTCATACCATATACGAAGTTTTTATACTACGGGTGAAGAGGTTCAAACTTACCCTTAAGGGGTGTCTCCTGTAGACACCAGTGTTACTCATTATAGAACATATATAGTATCCACAATGTACACTCCCAGGCTTCTGCTTGGGGCAATGTGTGTTTTGCATATGAAAATGTTAATTAATGCTTTTAACACCCATGTAATGGAGTACTAAAGAAGTAAGTTACACTTACCACACATAGTGTTTTTATAGCCAGCTTTTCCTTCCTTGCTGGATCATGCCTTCCGTGATGTGTAGTGACATAGAACCTAAATGCCCTGTTCGAATTATTTTAGCAAATACAACTTGTTAGTATCCAAAAGTGAACGTTACAAGTATATATACAAACATATAAGCTAATGAGGATTGTCGATATGTATACGTCTTGAGAATCGATATGAAGTCTTTGTATGTCACCAGGTCCCTATCTATTGAATCAAAGACCCATGCCATGCTCCTCCCAACATCGACAGCTATACAGATCCAGTGGTTGCTGCATGGATTTAATCATAGAACTAGATAAGCTCTTTTGCATTGAATAAAATATATCGAACAAAGCTTCAAGTATAGAGTTGAACTTACTCGAAGTTGTATGGTAGCCATATAGTAGAGTGCTGTTGGAGAATTTTGAAAGCCAGGGCAATGTATGCTGCAACCTTAAGGGACTCTTCCCTTAGTTTTGCCGTACGGATGTGCTCTTTCTCTCGAAGAGTCTTTGTAGTAGCTAACTCTTTGGCATTCAGTTTCCACTGTTTAGGGTAATTAAAATTTGTTTAGGCTATAGCTTGAGGGTCTATATACCCAGCTTTCACACTTGGCATTTGTTTGACAATGTGCACTTGCATTCTACAAATCACGGCGTGGGTTAGTTACAACAAAATTCAAAGATTACATTCATATCATATAGGGAGGACAAGGACTTATAGGCACCACGTGCGAATTAGATTCATATCCATTGCTCCCAGGTGAAAGCATGTCTGCATGTCATTGAAGTCAAAGACAATTTTCCTGGCTGGGCTTCCAAATGTGCCGGTGGGGAAGCATGCTTGTATGAGGTCTATACTCATTGGGAGAACACGCAAGTACCAATCATGGAACCTTCTCATTCCAAGTGGTAGGCGCTGGATGTCCCGGTTTGGTAGGAAGGGCTTGCCTCTTTTATATGTTTTCGGGCAATCCTTTGACCATTTGATGGCATCAACATTTGGACACTGCTTTACAATTTGGTGGAGTTTGCTAGTGACGGCCTCCTCAGAACCCCGTGATGGGACTTTTTTAACTTGGTTCTCAGGCGTTCTCAGGATTGAACTGGTCATGGGAATACCACTTGGACACCGACAAGACGTCTTTCATTGGAACATAAACTGGCCTTATGGTGATTGGATGCTTCTTTCGAAGTTCCCATTCAGGCACATCCTCATCTTCTTGTGCATCACCTTCTTCAGGAGACACTCGTTGTTCATGTATCGGCTGTGCTTGTTGAGAAGATTGTGGCATCTCATCATGCACTTGCGCGGTATGAGCTAGAGAAGGTTGTGGCATCTTATCAGGCACATGCTCGCTAGGAGGTGGGGAAGAATGTGGCATCTCAGGAATGTGGTGGTCATGAGACGGTGAAAATATCTCTCCGACCTTAACAACTCGGTCCAAATTTTGGAGAGGGGGGTGCGGCGAAGAAGCAGTCAATATAATATCCCATTTGTGCCAGAGGATGAACTACCCAATAACGTCTCCGAGTAACACCAGCCCCTCGGGAGTTGCATAGTCTATCCTCCATTACATGAACTCGGGCTTCACGGTATGCACCTCGACCCTAGTGTAGTCCGGCGGTATCTTATTATTGTGGTGTAAGCCACCGGGAGGATGTGCCACACCCGTTGCCACCTCCATCACAGTGTTCTGCTAGCCACTGAGAAACACCAAGGTGCAACTAGTTGGTTCCCGTTGTGATCGACGGGGGTTGTGGCTGCAGTGGAACGTTGGCTGCTAGGAACTTTCGGAGGGCTGCCAACTAATGCCAGTTCTCTTGGTGGCGTCACTAATATCCATGGCTCCATAGATAGTCCTTGCTCCTCCAGCGCCTTCACAACTAGAGCCTTCACTTGGAGCTCAAGATTAGAATCCTGGTCTCTGCCATGTTTCTTGTACATATGCCTGTCCTCTTCGAATCCTTGCTTCCAGGTCGTCCTTTTCCCTAACCCCCTGGTGCGGCCTGAAACACCCTAGGTGTTTGCCACCAGTTAAGCAATGGGTTTGAGCTCAAACATGGCATGATTAAGTGATGATGAAGATGCCAAGGTCCAACCTATAGAAATGAGCCCCAACCTAAACTTGGATATTGCACCCTTGCTTTACATATAGGCCCTTTTCAAGATATATGCTTGGCTGGTGTTATTGGAATATCTTCATGTGTCTCACATCAATACCCATCTATATTAATCCATGGAAAAGTTTCATGAAGTTTGGAATCAAAAAGTCACATGAAATGATAAGTTATATCCTTGTTGGAATGATTTTACTAAGTGCTTGAATTGCACTATTAAGTGAATGAGAGCATGAGATGTCAACCAAACCTTGCAACCTTGCCAAAATGACTCTAGATGAATTCTACAACAAAAGTCATGAAAGGTTCATGTTGGGCAAATGCCAAGAAAACGCTCCAATGGATCAAAAAGGATAATTTAAGCTTCATCGTGATCCTACTTTGGTCAAAGTAGAACAGTAGGTTCTATACCAATTTTGAGGTTGGACCTTAAATGAAACTAATAGTCCATATCATGTAGAACAAACTTTGTTTTTGGACCAAGAGCTAGATCAACTTGGAAATAAGTCAAACAGAGGCTCGAAGTTGGAACCTGCTGCTGATTTCAGCACTTAGAAATATTCTAAGTCTAGAAATTCATCGACATCGGCATTGACGTCTCGCGTTCTCCAAATTTCGTTAAGTAACTCAAATTGACCCCAAAATGGAAGTTGGAGCTAAGTTCATGGAGAAGGGCATGTAAAAAGATGGCACCAGTTTGACCTCGTTTTCACCATCAATTTGAACGTTTGCTTGTCGCTGTCAATACGCTGACACTGGCAGTTTGGGGCTTAATTAACCACTGATCCTCTGTCCTAATGACTAGGCACCCTTAACGAGTTTGGTAGACCATTTGGAGGGCAACAACTTTGGTACAGGCCCACGGATCCAAAACTACCGGGAATATGCTGAAAACGCGTCTGAACTCGGGCTCCATCGCGGGCGCCAGGTGTTCGATGGCGGGCCCCATAGGGGACACGTGGATGCCATGCTCGCTGCCGCTACTCCACGCATCGTGGACGCCCTGCGCCCTGCTATCGATGAGGAAGGGCACCAGCACGCCCTCTCCATCCCTCTCTCCACTCCCTGCTCGCTCCCTCTCGCGCTCTCCTCGCTCCCGTGCAGGCGCCGCTGCCATGGTCGGTCGTGCCAGCTCCATGGCCGCCGTTGTTCCTTCATCTCCAGCCTCCCTCCGCCCAAATAGACCACAGCACCACCTCCCTCACCACGCGCCGCAACTCCCGCACCCCTCGCCTGAAGCCACTCGTCTCCGTCGCGCCCCACAGCGTCGCCGCCGTCAGTCTACGCATAGCTGAGTCGCATGCACACGTGGCCAGCCCTCCACACTCCTCCTCGGGCCGAGCCGAGGGCACCATCGGGTGCGCGCGGGACCGTACTTGCTCCCCGCCACTCGTCGCCATCGACTGCCGCCTCTCCGGCCAGATTCGGCGAAGTCCAATGCCTCCTCTGCTCCCTGACCCCATCAAGGACCTCGCGCAACAATTCGACAAAAGGGAAGGTTCTTTCTGCGAAGTTGTGACTCATGTGAATAGTGCTTAGGAGGACCTCTTCGCTGACATTTGAATTATATTTTCCATAGGGACCCCGATGCAAGTTTACATTCCTTTTCTTTTGATTTTTACAGATTTGAATGATGAACTTGGAAAATTCATATTAATTAGTAGAAAAATCCTAAAACAACAAATGAGGACTTTTTGGAATCCTTGTGAAATTGTCTATGCAGTAGATCTATAATATTACATGTTTAGTGTAAATATTGTACTGTAAAAATAGATCTATGCAGTTAGGTTCTGAATACTAGTTATGTCTTGTCTTTTTCATAACTGAAGTGGTGTTGCTCAAATAAATGTGAAATTTTTGTGGAGTTCTACTAAGGTGATTGTTGTTGTCTGGTAAAAATTTCAGGAGTTTAGGATTTATAGTTTAAGAGGTATAAAAATAACAAATGCCCTGTATTGCTTTGCTTCTACTCTGAACAGTTCTGCATGTTTGAATTAATTGGCTCAGTTAAGTTATGAATCATGACTTGGTGAAAATACGTGAGTTGTGGTACTTTTCTTAAGCTTTCCAAAAAGTTAAATATCATGATTCTTGGCTAAGTAGATCTTGAGTTATACTTGCTTAAATCTCTGTGGCTGTTTCTGCCCAAACCCAGACTGGGTTTCCTTGTTCTTACTGTGGGGCCTTCTTAATGGTATAATTAGCTTTAGGTGTTTACAACAAAGTTGTTCAGAATTTGCTAAGCTTTCTAAAAAGTCTAGAATCACATTTATAGTACATGTATAACTCCATTTATAGCTGTTTAAAGTGGCATGTCAGTTTCTGTCTATGTTTTGGACAGAGATGCAATTATTGGATTAGTTGACCCATCTAACTGTAAAATCATCTTAATACGAGAATAACAAAGTTGTAGATAATTCATGTATCTAGCTTCTGTTAAAAGTTGGTGGTATTTGGCCTTGTGGTTTGTGAGTTATGCCTGTTTAAAGTTGTGTTTCAGAAATGGCTGCTTTCTGTCAATTGTGGACCAGTTTCTGTAAATGGGAATATTTGACTTAGTTAACTTAAGAATCATGCTAAGATGATTAAAGATGAATTTAGAAAATTCCATAAGCTTTCCGGATTGTTGTCTTGCAATTCATTTGGATTTGTGTAACTCCAGTTATAGCTAAATCTTGTAGCTGCTGTTTGCATGTCCAGAAATTGGCAGATTCCAATTATAGTGTTTGCTTGTATATTGTTAAGTGTGACTTATGCCTTGAATGATGACTGAGTTAGAGCACCTGAGATCTTGGGAAACTTATGTCATGCTTGGTGTTGTCGTCTTCTTTGCCATCTTAGCATGATTGATTGTGTGATGTTTAAGTTAAGCATCGCAAAGTACTTAAGTGTGTTAGTGTAAACTATGCTTGTCTTGCTTGCTATTTTGTGATGCGTCTCATGGTACTATTCTTCATATTTATGCACTTGCATATTGCATCTCATCTAGGTACGCTAGATGCACCACGTGAAGGATGAGATGTTGGAGCCAAACCTGAAGACAGTGTTTGATGGATCTATCCCGAAGATGGAAGGACTAAGCGAATGCTAGGACCTGAGACGTCACTAGGACGGTGCAAGCTAACTGAACTGACTTGTGACGGATCCTAGGCAAGCCCCGGAGCATTCTAAGTCTCCTACTTTATAAAAGCAATTCTTTCTATATACGAGTTATATATTGTTGCATTAAGTTGTAGGAGTTGATTGAAACCGTTGATGCATTTATTACTATCCTTGCCTACCTTATTACCTTATTACCCTGTTAGGTCGGGATCGAATAACTGCTTAGCCTTGCTTAGACCGGTAGCGATCGGTGATATCCGGTCACCTACATTATAGGTGGTTACTGGAAGAGTTTAGCTATGGAAAGAATGATATCCTGGAATTAACCATGTGTGATGGATAATTGGAGACCGGACGGAAAAAGTTGGAGGCAACCAGACAGGGTTCTGGGGTGCTGTCCGTCTGTGTCGATTAAGGACCGACCGTTGTTGGCCCTCGAGTCATGTTGAACGCATGCCTTACATTTAGCTAGCCGAATAAAGCACCTTTCGACCGCGAAGCTGGGAGATTATTCGGGCCGAGTAGATTGCCCGCAGCGCACTGTACCGGAGCAGGTGTGGTAGGACACGGGGGAGCGATGATAAGACCAAAGGGCAGTCGGTCGGCCCTCGGGTACATGTGGTTCCTGGCAAACTCGAGATTCCTGGATAGTTGACTCGGTGACCGATACCTCACTTTAGCGGGTGAGTGAGGTTTGTGTAAGGAATAAATCACCAGCTGGTTAGGAATCGATTTGAATCGCCATCACTCCTGGATAGTGAGCACTTGACTCGAGTTACGGCATCGTAGTAATTATTATGGAACAATGATGGTTATCTGGATGGTATGGGATATGCTAAATCTAAATTGGTAACTGGATGTTATTGGTTAATCAAGTGATTGCTATAGTACAGGTGCTTACCTAGATGGATAGGTCATAATAAAGATGATGCAAAGTACTTAAAATGGTTTCTTCAGGATAGCTTATGCTTTTCGCAAACAAGTCAGCTAGCCCACTAAAGAAAGCCTTGCATAATCCTTGGTGTCGCTTTATTTTGGTTTAAGACGGGTAAGTCGGCTGAGTACATTTGAGTACTCAGGGTTTATTCCACCTGGTTGCAGGTGATGTTCTCGACCTATCGATGATGGTGGCTAACTGCCGATGGGCTCGGTGATTCTATACTTACTTCTCATCTATATGCTTTTGTCGGATGATGTCACTTATGCTAGCCATATAATTGGAACTTATATTAACGTATTCATTTGAAAGCTATGTTGTTTTCACTAAATGGTTTTGAAGCCCAAACTTGTACTATTATTTGTTAACCACTTTGTAATATTATTTCCGCTTCAACCTGGTGTATGTGATGTGTATTTGCTTAATCACGCGATCTTGGTTGTGATGTTGATTTACTGAGGTCTTTCGGGACACTCGACGGACTACCGGGTTTATATGAGTGAAAGTATGGGTGCGTCAACGTGTTAGTGGGGACAACCATACTTGATCTTATATAAATTGGGCGGTTCTGTCATAGCTGGTATCAGAGCGAGATTAAGCATAATACTGTCAGGTACATAGTTTTAAAAGCCAAGTTTTGGTTTTAAAAATTCTATTTTAACTAAAACTTTAGCTACAGGCAAATTTGTCAAAACTTATTTGTAAAACTATGCTAGCGACATCTTCCTTTATGCCCAGTTAAGGACTATTAGGTGGCTATCTAAGTACTAACTTTGAGGGATGTACTGTATTGCAATTTTTCTTTCGTCGTCCATACGGCGTGCTATTGTATGGATGTCATTCGCTTGAATGGTACTGTATGGATCAATTGCCTCTACGCCCAGGTAAGTGTGAGTTGTGAGAGTATGACCGTCCAACTATCGGTCTAGGGGAGAGTTAACTGTGGTTACTGGAATATTTACATGTTACACCCATGTATATATGAAGGTACTTAATTGCGGGTATATTTATCGGGTAGCTATGGATATCGAAGCATATACATCTAGGGATGTATATATGGAGAGTATATTAGTTTACTGCTTTTATTGTGTGCTTATTTATCTCTTTGTGGGGATGGGTTGCAATGAATTTGCCTGCAGGTATGCTAACCATGAATGCGTAGATGGAATGTAGCTGACGACTAGCTATATATCGAGAGAGTACGTGTTATGCCACCGACATAGAATATGATTGCCGCCTTAGGCTGTCAATTTCGTGAGGACGAATAGGATGAGCATGCATCATGATTGTGCTTGTGCATAAATATGCTTCCCTTCCTTTGTTCTAAGTACTAAGTAACTTGTGGTCGATGTATTGCACTATCTTCCTTGTGTGGAGTTAAACAAGAATGCCTTGTTCCATGTTGTTTGAATAGGAAGTGCTTGAGAAACGTGTGTGCTTAGCCGTGCTAGAAATAATTGTGGTTACATGCTTAACCTATAATGTCCTCCAGTTTAGCCAAGTGGTGAGTATGTATGCTTGTTATCTAATTAGTGCCATAGTTATCACCTCTTTTGTCCTCGGTAAGCATACGAGTGTTGAAGAGCGCTATCCTAGAACCACGTCCAAGTTTTGGTAATCTCATGGTTGTCATTTTCAATTAAGTTCTCTCTTAGGAGCCTGAGCCTATACATGTGGTTGCTAGCCCTTGAACGTTGTGCTACAAAGACTTTTATCCATGCCTTTGCTTAACCTTAGGCCCAAGCTTAGCCCCCTTCTTTGCTCGCATGTTTTGTGGTTGTCCCGCTCCTATGTGGGAGGACTTTGCTCAAAAATCCTTGTTAGATCTCATTGCTCCTTCTTCTACTGATGATCTGGTGCAACGCTAATCGCTATCTACCCTGCTTTGGAACCTTTTCCTCGTAGATCATGTCGTTGCTTTATCAACTGAATCCTTAGCCAGTGCCCTGGCTCTATCCCTTGAATCTTGTTTATTTTGTCTCCAACTCTCTCAAGTCTCTGGACATTTATCAGTCTTGATCTCATATTGCTGCTCGACAAGACCAAATCTCATGTTCATCTTTACCTGGTAATCACTTGGTGGACACAAGACGTATATGGAAATTCGGCAAGAAGTCCCCTGCTCAGTTGTCTTTGGCAATTAAGCTATGCTCTCTTGCGTTGTGTTTTGATCTTCGGATCCCCTGCTTGTTGACTCCTAACCTTGTGACTACCTTTGTTTGCTATCCCTCCTTCGCATAGTGCTTGCTCCTATGCAACCCAATTTGTGCCATGTGAGATTTCTTGTAGGTTATATGTTCAATAATGGTGCCAGAATTAGCGATCTATGGTGCCACGACGAAACTGAGAGCCTCCTGTGGGTGCGCACACAAGGTTGTGCTGCTCGGCACGCGCTGGTATCGAGGTTCCTAGTCATGATCCATTGCCGAACTGCACTGATGTGTTATTTTCATGTGAGCTCTTCCTTAGTTATCTCTCCTTATCATGGTAGAAGATCTGTATGTTGAATCAGATGCAATAGGAGTTCCTTCAGGAGTCATCCAACGGTTAACCTTTGAAGAACAAGTCACTAACAGGAACATTAACAGACTGCCAGAGATAGTAGACAAGTGACTCTACTTAATGGTCCCTGTAGTGATGTTAGTCATCTAGTGAGCAACTTATGTCATTCTCATTGGATCAGAAAGGTGCACAACACTTAAGGTTGAACAAGTTATCAGTCGGATGATAAATGGACCAGGAGATTATGTGCTGCAATAGGTCACCTGGTATATATGAGATACCTGTCCAAGTTCTCAATCTTTAGGTGCATAAGGATGACATAGACGAACCGACCTTCTTTGGTGTGACCCCTTTCTACTGACTTCAATGGCGACCATCTGTAGGCTTCGATCAAAAATTTTTATTATCAAGAGTGAAGATTTGGAACCTTTTTAGTGTTGAGGGACAACTGATTTGTTACCAGTAGGAAAGTTAGTCTTCAGTTAGGTAACGACTATTTGGTAACTATGAAGGCTAGATCTCACAGAACAATGTTGATCAAGGAAACAGCAAACCTGGCCCCACAATGCAAGTGCTACTTCTTCTCCAAATGTGCTATCAAGTCAATTCCATCTTGGACAATCACGTATATAGTACAAGACGGGGTATCGGCTAGGTAGGAGCTAGCGAAAGCACGTCCCTAGTTTTTAGTCAGCATCTTTGTGCCCCAAGGTGCCACTAACACATGTGTCCAGACTCTATTGGATGAAGTGCTGAAGGATATATAGGAATGGTTCCTTGTCAATGTAGAAATGCCCTACATGTGGAATAATGTTTTGTGCCCTGCGAAAATAGCCCACAAGTCCAATGCTTGTGCATAGTCAAGTTAGTGTCTAGAATGATGGTTGAAGTGTTACCAGAGAAGCATGTAAGGAAAACTCTAGCCTCCATCCTCAGCTAGAGAAAGACTGCTGCTGCTATGAGAAAAGTTAGAGAGTGCAAAACACACACCTCAACGTGTGGAGCGAAGAAAAGGAAGAACAAGAAATCTATCCAGCTTTTGTGACACAAAAAATTGGTTATCTTCGAGCCAGCAATTAGTGACTCAAACGTGGTTGGAATGGCCTCAAATTTTGGTGACCTCATTCCTCACTTAGAACAGGTCGATGCCTCAAGTTTGTTGGAGTATTGGTTGAGTAAAACATCTGATTTGAGAGATATCTTGTCGGCTCGGTTTGCTGCCATTTCGGAACACAACAGTTTTGGTAGATGAATTGTTTAGATGGTCAAACGGTGTCCATTTGAGTTGAATTTTAGTGAGTGTTTAGAAGACTCATGGATCTGTACGCCTACCAAAATTCATGCATAATGGAGCTGTAGTTTGTGAGATATGAATAGAAAACAAAAGGGTACAGAGTCTGCAATTTCGCTGTGACTGCGATCATCATTTGCATTAGACGGTTGTGTTTGTCATTCCTGCCAAGAAATTACAACTTGTAGGTGTATTGCTGTTAGACAACCCTCCATACCCTTGAGAAGACTAATTGCACCCCTATGTGCCTTGCCTTTACCCTCTTAGATCAGCAATGCGTGAGCAGTCAAGGTGTTCTAGAAGTCAAAATTGTGCCCTTGCAATTCGAAAGCAATTGGAAAGGTGTCAAACCGCAGATTTTCGGATTATGGTTTTTGAGATATTGATTGGCCTAAGAATGGAAGCCTCGATGTCAAATATAGTTCAAGAAAGCTGGTTTTGCTATGATGCAAGTCAACCCAACTTGCTGTGCAACTGCACCACGAAGGCAAATTATGCTCAACCTGCTGGTAGTGAACTAGTCCCTAGTTTTGTGATTACTTGCAACTTGTGTTGTCCTCCAAGCCTCGCTAACATCCTTCTACATCAATGGTTCTCCAATGCTGACATGCCTTTGGTACCTTATATGTGTTTTTACCCAAGAGGTTGCATCATATTCCACCCAGAATCACTGTTGCAACTTGGATCCAAAGGCTCCCTAAGGAATGATCATCGAGAACGTTGAGCCGACAGAGTCAGCTACTACGTTTACCACTCCCTTAGCAGACTCAGACCATACAATATTGTTATCAAAGAAAGAGCACTGTGCACATGGAACATTATGTAGCTTTCCATCAGTTGACATTTGAGTGATTGCACCGCTACAACCAGTTTGGATATTAGTTAACTAGCTTCTCATACCCTCAAAGGACGTTTACCCGTTTATGATCACATCCTTTACGAGAAGATGTGCTCAAGCCACTTTAATAGAGAACTGCTTTTCAAACCTTGGGAGCAAATATAGCACTGTTGCAAGGAATATTCGTCAACAGGCTACGGTCTAGTGCAAAGTTCATATGGTCTGTGCTATATCCACTTGGGAAGTAGATGCTACAAGTATTTAGTCTATGTTTGTATCGCTCTTCGTACATCAAGGATGAAGTACGTAGGACATTGCTATCTTGGATTCCTCCTAAAGTAACAATACTTCATGAAGGCCAACCAAGGAAATTCTTCAGACAAAACTTACTACAAAGGACAAGTATCAGAAAGTGTCTTGACCAAATTAGCCTCTCTTATGCTTGAAGCTAGGTAGCCTAAAGCTATGGCTGATATTGGAAACTGGTAGCATGTCTCTCTTCCATAAAAGTCTTTCATCCTGAATCTCGGGATGTGATTCTTTTAAGGGGGCCGGGCTGTAACACCCCAGGTGTTTGCCACTAGTTAAGCAATGGGTTTGAGCTCAAACATGGCATGATTAAGTGATGATGAAGATGCCAAGGTCCAACCTATAGAAATGAGCCCTAACCTAAACTTGGATATTGCACCCTTGCTTTACATATAGGCCCTTTTCAAGATATATGCTTGGCTGGTGTTATTGGAATATCTTCATGTGTCTCACATCGATACCCATCTATATTAATCCATGGAAAAGTTTCATGAAGTTTGGAATCAAAAAGTCACATGAAATGATAAGTTATATCCTTGTTGGAATGATTTTACTAAGTGCTTGAATTGCACTATTAAGTGAATGAGAGCATGAGATGTCAATCAAACCTTGCAACCTTTCCAAAATGATTCTAGATGAATTCTACAACAAAAGTCATGAAAGGTTCATGTTGGGCAAATGCCAAGAAAATGCTCCAATGGATCAAAAAGGATAATTTAAGCTTCATCGTGATCCTACTTTGGTCAAAGTAGAACAGTAGGTTCTATACCAGTTTTGAGGTTGGACCTTAAATGAAAGTTGTAGTCCATATCATGTAGAACAAACTTTGTTTTTGAACCAAGAGCTAGATCAACTTGGAAATAAGTCAAACAGAGGCTCGAAGTTGGAACCTGCTGCTGATTTCAGCACTTAGAAATATTCTAAGTCTAGAAATTCATCGACATCGGCATTGACGTCTCGCGTTCTCCAAATTTCGTTAAGTAACTTGACTTGACCCCAAAATGGAAGTTGGAGCTAAGTTCATGGAGAAGGGCATGTAAAAAGATGGCACCAGTTTGACCTCGTTTTCACCATCAATTTGAACGTTTGCTTGTCGCTGTCAATACGCTGACACTGGCAGTTTGGGGCTTAATTAACCACTGATCCTCTATCCTAATGACTAGGCACCCTTAACGAGTTTGGTAGACCATTAGGAGGGCAACAACTTTGGTACAGGACCACGGATCCGAAACTACCGGGAATATGCTGAAAAACGCGTCTGAACTCGGGCTCCATCGCGCGCGCCAGGTGTTCGATGGCGAGCCCCATAGGGGACACGCGGATGCCATGCTCGCCGCCGCTGCTCCACGCGTCGTGGACACCCTGCGCCCTGCTGCCGATGAGGAGGGGCACCAGCATGCCCTCTCCATCCCCCTCTCCACTCCCTGCTCGCTCCATCTCGCGCTCTCCTCGCTCCCGTGTAGGCGCCGCCGCCATGGCCGGTCGTGCCAGCTCCATGGCTGCCATTGTTCCATCATCTCCAGCCTCCCTCCGCCCAAATAGACCACAGCACCACCTCCCTCACCTTGCGCCGCAACTCCCGCACCCCACGCCTGAAGCCACTCGTCGCCGTCGCGCCCCACAGCGTCGCCGCCGTCAGTCTACGCACAGCCGAGCCGCATGCACACGTGGCCAGCCCTCCACACTCCTCCTCGGGCCGAGCCGAGGGCACCATCGGGTGCGCGCGGGACCGTACTTGCTCCCCGCCACTCAACGCCATCGACTGCCGCCTCTCCGACCGGATTCGGTGAAGTCCAGTGCCTCCTCTGCTCCTAGACCCCGTCAAGGACCTCGTGCAACAATTCGACAAAAGGGAAGGTTCTTTCTGCGAAGTTGTGACTCAAGTGAATAGTGCTCAGGAGGACCTCTTCGCTGACGTTTGAATTATATTTTCCGTAGTGACCCCAATGCAAGTTTACATTCCTTTTTTTTTGATTTTTACAGATTTGAATGATGAACTTGGAAAATTCGTATTAATTAGTAGAAAAATCCTAAAATAACAAATGAGGACTTTTTGGAATCCTTGTGAAATTGTCTATGCAGTAGATCTATAATATTACATGTTTAGTTTAAATATTTTGCTGTAAAAATAGATCTATGCAGTTAGGTTCTTAATACTAGTTATGTCTTGTCTTTTTCATAACTGAAGTGGTGTTGCTCAAATAAATGTGAAATTTTTGTGGAGTGCTACTAAGGCGATTGTTGTTGTCTGATAAAAATTTCAGAAGTTTAGGATTTATTATTTAAGAGTTATAAAAATAACAAATGCCCTATATTGCTTTGCTTCTACTCTGAATAGTTCTGCATGTTTGAATTAATTGGCTCAGTTAAGTTATGAATCATGACTTGGTGAAAATACATGAGTTGTGGTACTTTTCTTAAGCTTTCCAAAAAGTTAAATATCATTATTCTTGGCTAAGTAGATCTTGAGTTATACTTGCTTAAATCTCTGTGGCTGTTTCTGCCCAAACCCAGAGAGGGTTTCCTTGTTCTTACTGTGGGGCCTTCTTAATAGTATAATTAGCTTTAGGTATTTACAACAAAGTTGTTCAGAATTTGCTAAGCTTTCTAAAAAGTCTAGAATCACATTTATAGTACATGTATAACTCCATTTATAGCTGTTTAAAATGGCATGTCAGTTTTTGTCTATGTTTTTTACAGAGATGCAATTATTGGATTAGTTGACACTTCTAACTGTAAAATCATCTTAATACGAGAATAACAAAGTTGTAGATAATTCATGTATCTAGCTTCTGTTAAAAGTTGGTGGTATTTGGCCTTGTGGTTTGTGAGTTATGCCTGTTTAAAGTTGGGTTTCAGAAATGGCTGCTTTCTGTCAATTGTGGACCAGTTTCTGTAAATGGGCATATTTGACTTAGTTAACTTAAAGATGAATTGTAGAAAATTCCATAAGCTTTCCGGATTGTCCTCTTGCAATTCATTTGGATTTGTGTAACTCCAGTTATAGCTAAATCTTGTAGCT
Source organism: Miscanthus floridulus (assembly GCF_019320115.1). Classification (NCBI taxonomy): domain Eukaryota; kingdom Viridiplantae; phylum Streptophyta; class Magnoliopsida; order Poales; family Poaceae; genus Miscanthus; species Miscanthus floridulus. The sequence goes on along the minus strand of NC_089588.1, from coordinate 118,149,221 downwards.
GCTATTTGCATGTCCAGAAATTGGCAGATTCCAATTATAGTGTTTGCTTGTATATTGTTAAGTGTGACTTATGCCTTGAATGATGACTGAGTTAGAGCTCCTGAGATCTTGGGAAACTTATGTCATGCTTGGTGTTGTCGTCTTCTTTGCCATCTTAGCATGATTGATTGTGTGATGTTTAAGTTAAGCATCGCAAAGTACTTAAGTGTGTTAGTGTAAACTATGCTTGTCTTGCTTGCTATTTTGTGATGCGTCTCATGGTACTATTCTTCATATTTATGCACTTGCATATTGCATCTCATCTAGGTACGCTAGATGCACCACGTGAAGGATGAGATGTTGGAGCCAAACCCGAAGACAGTGTTTGATGGATCTATCCCGAAGATGAAAGGACTAAGCGAATGCTAGGACCTGAGACGTCACCAGGACGGTGCAAGCTAACTTAACTGACTTGTGAAGGATCCCAGGCAAGCCCCGGAGCATTCTAAGTCTCCTACTTTATAAAAGCAATTCTTTCTATATACGAGTTATATATTGTTGTATTAAGTTGTAGGAGTTGATTGAAACTGTTGATGCATTTATTACTATCCTTGCCTACCTTATTACCTTATTACCCTGTTAGGTCGGGATCGAATAACTGCTTAGCCTTGCTTAGACCGGTAGCGATCGGTGATATCCGGTCACCTACATTATAGGTGGTTACTGGAAGAGTTTAGCTATGGAAGATTGATATCCTGGAATTTACCATGTGTGATGGATAATTGGAGACCAGACGGAAAAAGTTGGAGGCAACCAGACAGGGTTCTGGGGTGCTGTTAGTTTCCGTCTGTGCCGATTAAGGACCGACCGTTGTTGGCCCTCGAGTCATGTTGAACGCATGCCTTACATTTAGCTGGCCGAATAAAGCACCTTTCAACCGCGAAGCTGGGAGATTATTCGGGCCGAGTAGATTGCCCGCAGCGCACTATACCGGAGCAGGTGTGGTAGGACACGGGGGAGCGATGATAAGACCAAAGGGTAGTCGGTCAGCCCCCGGGTACATGTGGTTCCTGGCAAACTCGAGATTCCTGGATAGTTGACTCGGTGACCGATACCTCACTTTAGCGGGTGAGTGAGGTTTGTGTAAGGAATAAATCACCAGCTGGTTAGGAATCGATTCGAATCGCCATCGCTCCTGGATAGTGAGCACTTGACTCGAGTTACGGCATCGTAGTAATTATTATGGAACAATGATGGTTATCTGGATGGCATGGGATATGCTAAATCTAAATTGGTAACTGGATGTTATTGGTTAATCAAGTGATTGCTATAGTACAGGTGCTTACCTAGATGGATAGGTCATAATAAAGATGATGCAAAGTACTTAAAATGGTTTCTTCAGGATAGCTTATGCTTTTCACAAACAAGTCAGCTAGCCCACTAAAGAAAGCCTTGTATAATCCTTGGTGTCGCTTTATTTTGGTTTAAGACGGGTAAGTCTGGCTGAGTACATTCGAGTACTCAGGGTTTATCCCACCTGGTTGCAGGTGATGTTCTCGACCTGTCGATGATGGTGGCTAACCGCCGGTGGGCTCGGTGATTCTATACTTACTTCTCATCTATATGCTTTTGTCAGATGATGTCACTTATGCTAGCCATATAATTGGAACTTATATTAACGTATTCATTTGAAAGCTATGTTGTTTTCACTAAATGGTTTTGAAGCCCAAACTTGTACTATTATTTGTTAACCACTTTGTAATATTATTTCCGCTGCAACCTGGTGTATGTGATGTGTATTTGCTTAATCACGCGATCTTGGTTATGATGTTGATTTACCGAGGTCTTTCGGGACACTCGGCGGACTACTGGGTTTATATGAGTGAAAGTATGGGTGTGTCAACGTGTTAGCAGGGACAACCGTACTTGATCTTGTATAAATTGGGCGGTTCTATCACACGGCCTGTGTGCTCCTTGTTTCACAAGCCAAGGCTAAGCTCGTCCCTCTCTCTAGAAGGATTGAATGAGCCCTTCTCCCTGTCTTCAGCATATTTCGGTATCCTTGATATTGCCTCTTGTGTCTCTGGCTTATCAAACTTAAGATTACTGCCAGATGATTCTGTACTCCTCTCATATATCTAATTCCTTGAGCGTACCTTCAAATTCGTCACATCGATATTCCCAGCAGCTGTGGCCTCTTTGTCCATCTTCCTAAACTGCTCTTCCTTGGCATAGTAGCCATCGGGGCCTAGATGATGGTGGTGTTTGTTCCTCTTTGCCAGCTCAGTGTTACAGGCACTGAGCTCCAATGCCTCCGGTGAAGTCTTTTGAGCCACGAGCTCCTCCCATTGACTAGGAGTTATTTTGCCAAACTCGTTGAAGGGAGTTAACCCCTTTTGGATATACTTCATGTTGAGCTCCGACCTCAAACGTCGAAATGACTCTCCCATCATCCTGAAAGCATTTTTTTACCAGTTCGTGCTTGCCCTTCGAAAATCTAAAATTGAGCTTCAGCTACCTATCCCATAGTTCATTCTTTTTGTTCTCTGGTACCTCTTTCCAGTTAGGGATTGTTGGGTTCAATTTATCTCTTACTAGGGCCCCGATCGCATTATGGAATCGTCCTCTTAATTCCTTCGGCTCAAGGATCTCCCCTGCTGACCCAACCTCTGTTATCACATAGCATGCCTTATCTGGATATAGATTTGCTTTTCTATCCCCTTGTTTCCTCTTAGGCTTGGTAGTCATGGTTGTGTCTTGAGGTTGTGGAGCAAAGGCATCGTGATCCGTCTCTGTGGCTATTGCCTCTGCTCTCCTTCTTCATGTGCCAATGTATTAGTAAACATTGTTCCGAAATTCACATATGAATCATAGTTTCATGAACTATACAAGAGACATGTTGATTTATGAACAATATTTACTATCACTTTGTCAGATGAAAAAATGACCAAAATAAAAGCTGTAGATCTTGATGAGTTATACAACTTTGGTATTCATCATTTGTCAGCTAAAATCATTTAATGGTTGAAAATCTCGTTAGAACTTGTCATTTTTTTAAATTTGAAAATTTGAATTGCTCAAACTTTGTCAAATGAAAAGAATGACCAAATCAACACAGTAACTTGATAGGGCATGATTTTAGAAAAATTTAGGGAAAAATCATCACATTTGGAGCTACTACGTGGGAGAAATACTAGTTAGAAATTTTACCTAGAGATTAAAAAAAATCACAACTGTTCATGATGATCAATGATGAACAAGTGTGATTTCACTTTTTAATCTGTGGCTAAAACTTGTAACTAGTTTTTTTTCCTCATAATAACTCCAAATGTGATGGTTTTTTCCTAAAATTTTCTAAAATCATGCTCTATCATTTTAGTCTAGTCATCTATCTTTGTCACTAATTTTGAACAATTCAAATTTTGAATTTCAGAAAATGACAGCTTCAAACCTGATTTTCAACTTCTAAATTATTTCAGCTGTAAAGGTGATGGATACAAAAGTTGTTGAACACATCACTATCTACAACTTTTATTTTGGTCATCTTTTTATTTGACAAAATTTGAACAGTTCAAATTTTGAATTTTAGAAAATGGCAGCTTCAAACCTGATTTTCAACCACTAAATGATTTCAGCTGTAACGGTGATGAATATAAAAGTTGTTGAACATATCACTATCTCCTACTTTTATTTTGGCCATTTCTTCATTTCATAAAGTGTTAAGTGATTTCATAAAGTTTTAGTAGTAATAAAGTGGATGTTGAAATAGATTCATCTGGATGTTGCAAAGGGTAGTCTCACACATATGCATAAATGTAGTCTCACACACATACATAAATATATAGTCTTACACACATACATAAATATATAGTCTCACACGCATGCATAAATGAAGTCTTACAAATACACACTTACACAAACATTCCACGTTCAACAACTAGCTAGCCTGCTGTAACGACTTTCCCCTTGACACCTTTTCGTTCCCATGGTAATATGTCTTTGGGTATGTTCTTTTCCACAACACTGATCTTCTTAGGAAAGTCTGTGAATAGCGGCATCTCATCATAGTTATTGTAAGCTTCAACATCATCCATGCCATCAACTCCGATAATGTGCTGTTTCCCAGAGGCAACCACGTGCTTTGTCTTCTTCTTTGGGGGGAGGTTACTTTGTGGGTCAGACATATAGAAAACTTGTGCAACACGTGAAGCGAGCACCCAAGGGTCATCTTGGTAGCCTAGATTCTCGAGGTCCAGGACTCTTAATCCGATCTTGTTCAGTTGGTGTTGTTTGATCCAGCAGCATCGAAACAGGGCCACCGTTATATCCCTTCCATAGGCAAGTTCCCATATCTCTTCAATGATGCCAAAGTATTGGATCTTTTGCCCCAATCCATCGAGAGCCTCTATTCGAATGCCATTGTTTTGGTTCACATATTTACTATCCTTTGCGTGGGTATAGTACGTATGCTCATTGATGTCATAAGCATTCCAAGATGTCACTTGTCTCGATGGCCCCTTTGCCAACCTACTGATGGTAATAGAATCTATGGTTTCTCTAGGCAGTATGTTTTGGTCCTTCAACCATAGTTAGTTGTTGCTTGTGTTGTTTCATGACCCAATCATCCGAACAACCATTTCTCTCCGCCACAATGATAGCCAAGTGTTCATCAATGTACGGTTGCATCAGTTGTGTACTCTGCAAGACACTATAATGCGCCCAACTCACCTCTTTGTAATCATGGTCGATGAACACTTTTCTACCACTGGTGCCCTTCGTAGCCAGCCTACCCTTATGACGAGAATCGGGTTTACCAATCCCTTTCTGTACTTTTAGGTACTCTTGACAGCACTCGACAACTTCTTCAGTACTGTAACCCTCTATCATGGAGCCCTCTAGGTATGCTTGATTATGCACGTATCGACTTAGAACCGACATGAACCGCTCGTAGGACCACATTTCATGCAAGTAGCAAGGGCCCAGCGCCTGTATCTGATGAACCATGTGAATCATGAGATGTGGCATTATATCAAAAAAAGTAGGAGGTAAACACATCTCTAGTTGGTTTTGTGTCTCCACCACAAATTCATGTAGGTCACTCAGCTCTTGCTTGCTAATTGTCTTCTGTGAGATCTTTGAAAAGAAGTAGCACATGCGGGTGATGGCCATTTTCAAGAACTCTGGCTTTATAGCCCTGATTGCAATAGGTAGAAACACTATCAGCATCACATAACAATCGTGAGCCTTACAGTGTGTTATTGACAAGTCCTTCATCGACACTAGCTTCTTCACATTTGCTGAAAACCCAGTGGGGACTTTGACCCCCCTCAGGAAAGTGCATATAGCTCTCTTCTCGTCTGGTGTTAGGTTGAAGCACGCCACGGGCAGAGTGTATTTTCCATTAGCCTCAGGTACCGGGTGAAGCTGTGGCATCACGTTTAGCTACACCATGTCTTTCCATGCTTTCAGACCATCCTTTGACTTGCCTATGTCCATCAAGGTAGCAATGAGACTCTCAAAGACATTCTTCTGCACGTGCATAGCATCAATGGCATGGGGGACCTCCAAGTCTGGCCATTAAGGTAGATACTGAAAGAAGATCGTTTGTTTCTTGAAAGGTACGCCTTTGACAGGAGGTGTGCTTCTATCTCTGTTCGTCCCATCTGGATTCTTCTTTCCATAGACGACGTGTATGTTTTTCACCATTCTGTACATGTGTTCTCCGTTATGACGTCTCTCCAGAGGGGGTTCAATCTCTGGGGTGTTGTCATAAAATCTAAAGAACAATTTGTTGCGGTACTTGTGACTTGTCTTTAAGAAGCGTTGGTTCCTTAGGTAAACTATCTTCTTGGATGCATCTAGGTACACCCATGTAGTACCATCCAAGCAAACCAAGCATCCCGTCTTCCCTTTGATCTGTCCAAACAAAGCAAACAGCACGGGGTAATCATTGGTAGTAACAAATATTATTGCTCTACCTATGAAGTCCTCCTTTTAGAACACATCGTACATCGGCTCCCCATGCCTCCATAGCCTCTCTATTTCTTGCATCAAAGGCTCGAGGAACACATCTATATCAATGCCTGGTTGTTTAGGGCTAGAAATGAGAATAGTGACGAGAAGGTACTTTCTCTCTGACACAATCACATTGGGTTGTTGTACATGGTCAAGATCACTGGCCAAGTGTTGTGGTCGCTCATCCTCTCATTGAAGGGATTCATTCCATTAGTGCTCAAGTCAAATCGTACATTCCTTGGGTCATCGCTGAATTCTTTGTGCTTCTCATCGAACCTTTGCCACTAACTACAATCAGTCGGGTGTGCAATCTTATCATCATCCACCTTGCGCTCATCATCCCACCATGTCCTGAGTGCGGCTTCTTTAGGGTTTAGGAAGATATGTCTCAAGCGGTCGGTCACTGGCAGGTACCACATTACCAATGCAGGAATTATTCTCTGCTTTGCATCGTTGCCTAATGGAGTGTCCTCTGGGGGTTGAGATTCTTGTACCACCTTTTTTGTACCCTTCTTATTCCTCTTTTTCCCCGTGGAGGGTTCGTCCCCATCATAAAGGTCATTGTTCTTGTACCGGCTGGCCCCACACCGGGGATATTTATCCAGTGACTTGAACGTTTCGCCACGAAAAAGTATACAGTGGTTGGGGCATGCATGGATTTTTTTCAACCCCCATTGTCAATGGACTTATGACCTTCTTCGCTTGGTATATGTTGGCGGGAATTGAGTTTGGTTGTGGTAGCACCCATGACAGGAGATGCAATAGATCATTGAAACTACAGTCTGACCAGCCATACTTAGCCTTCAGGATGAGTAGCTCAAGCACAAAACATAGCGATGTCCAATGTATCGGACAACCCTTTTCAACACCATACACAGTCTCCTTCGATGCTTTTGTCACCCTTTTCAAATTTTCTAGACTTTTTGGGCTATTTAGTAAAATCTCTAGTCCAAGGGCTCGAATCATGTCCTCCAAATCATCTTCATCCCCGACACGTGCTCCACCATCCCAACCACCAGCATCACTACCTTGTTCACTGCCAAACTCCCAATCCATTCGTGCTTCAAGCTCTGCTGAATATTGGGACATGGATTCTATGGTTTCGTCGTCGTATTCCTCCTCATCCTCATCGTTAACAATAACCATTTCACCATGATGAATCCACACTGTGTTGTCCTCAACAAATCCTCGCATAATCAAATGTGATCTGATGATAGTCACATCTGTCCATGCCATACGGTTCTTGCAATCTTTACAGGGATAAATAATTGTATCCTTATTCTCTGTCAATGTCATTGCATGCTTCTTTGCGGCATCAATAAATTTATCCACCTCTTCACAGAAACCTGCCTTGAACCTTAACGAACCATACATCCAAGAGTTCCTGTACTCCATCTTTTACAACAACAACAAAACAAACATAAAGGACTACTTATTTAGATATATATAAAAATGAATCAAATTAATAATTACTTGAGAATAATTGTATATACTTCAGATATATATGAATATAAATCAAATATAATTACATGAAGCATACAAACACACCATGGTAGAAGAAAATTAATTAATGGCCCATTTATCCATAAATAATTAAAATACATATTTGTTGATTACAATAAACAATTTTAAAGATAACAATTAGCAACAATTATATTTTACCCAATATCTTTCATACAAACCCTAGTCTAATTTCATCAAACACAAATTTATAAAACCAAAATTAATAAAAAAAAACCAAACCCTAGATCTAGATCTACATGCACATAAAACATCCATAAAACTGACTAATTGTTCACTAAAATCAAGAAACATGGACCAAATAAGGGTATGATCTTGTTCCCCTCCCTAATTTAGCCTAGTACATTCAAAACTTGGGTCTAATTTGCTTCATAAGTAGCTTAAGCACCATAGAAGAGAGAGAAAAGCAAAACTCTAATTACTCACTAACCAACCATTAAAACTTCAAAAAAAGTGTGGAATAGCATTTTCTTACCATTTACAACCTCTGCACCAAAGGATTTGAGACCAAAATCTTCCCCCCTTAGTAGATCAATTTTTGGGAGGTGCCCAAAGCCTCTCCACCTTTTTTTCACGGGTTGGAGTGAGTGACCCGAGGAGGAAGAAGGTGTTGCAGTTTGCTTCATATGTGGGTCACTTGTAGGGGCGGCTGGTGATAGAGCCGCCCCTACAAATCGGAGGTATTTATACGCGGGCATTTGTAGGGGCGGCTCAATCATAAGCCGCCCCTACAAATAGCAATACCGGGGGCGGCTAGTGAGTGAGCCGCCCCTACAAATCCGACCCATTTGGTAGGGTGGCTCGTATGACCAGCCGCCCCTGTTGTTCCATTTGTAGGGGTGGCTGGTCTCTGGGCTCCTGAGCACGCCACTGTAGGGGCGGCTCCATCACTAGCCGCCCCTACAAAAAATTTGTCCCGTTGCTCCAAACCATTTTTTATGTAGTGGTTATTGGAGAAGATGCTGAATATGTATTGAACCTTTTGCCTGTAGCGCTACCCAAAGGACGAATGGGTCTTATATTTTGGGTGTATTTGTTGGAGATAGCCTAATGGCACCCATGATAACAAGCAATCGGGATTCGTAACTTGGTTACTAGAGTCTGGCAAAAGGAACATGGAGGTAGCTCGCCACTGCAGCGTTGGCAATGTAAAATACAACGGCTTAGACAGTTCTTAAGGGGCTGGGCAAAAAATGTGAGTGGCAATTATAAGAAAGAAAATGCTGAGTTGGTCAGGAAAGCTGAGGCGCTAGATAAAAAAGCAGAAGTACAGCCATTATGTAGCATGAAAATTTATTATAAAGACAGGCTAGGTCTTCTCTTATGGGAAGAGGAAATCAAATGGTACCAAAGGGCTAAGACAACTAGAATGTTATCGGGTGACTGTAACACTAAGTACTTTCACCTCGTGGCCAATGGAAAACAACGAAAACACGTATTTTCCATCTAGAGCAAGAGTAAGGTGTAATTGAGGCTGATGAAAATCTAAAGAAATTTATCACCAATTATTACAAAGGTTTCTTTGGGGAACAGGCTACTAATAATTTTTCAATGGTGGAGTCTCCTACCAGCGATATTCCACAAGTCTCACAGCTCGAAAATGAAGTCTTAACGGCGGATTTTTTAGACAAAGAAATTAAAGAGGCTATTTTTCAGATGGAGCATAATAAGGCTCCGGTTCCCTGATGGTTTCCGGCCGAGTTCTACCAAGTTTTTTGGAAAGTAATAAAAGAGGATCTTAAGGCCCTCTTTCTCTAATTTCACAAGGGTAATCTGCCATTTTTCAGTCTCAACTTTGGCACAATTAGGTTGCTACCAAAGCAAAAAGAGGTGACACAGATCCAATAATTTCAACCTATTTGTATGCTGAATGTTAGTTTCAAAATTTTTACTAAGGTTTTGAGTAACCGAATGGCCCTAGTAGCTCAGAAGCTGATCCATCTCAATCAGCTTTTATGAAGGGTCCGAATATTTTAGATGGGGTGGTTGTTCTACGTGAAACTATTCATGAGATGCATAAGAAAGAGTTGGATAGGGTGATCTTAAAGCTAGACTTTGAGAAAGCCTATGACAAGGTTAAATGGTCCTCTCCGCAATAGACTTCAAGAATGAAAGGCTTCTCACCTATTTGGTGTAATTGGATTGATCAGATTGTGAGGGGAGGTAGTGTCAACATCAAAGTAAATGATGATGTGGGACATTTTTTCCAAACCTGGAAAGGAGTTAGACAGGGAGATCCCTTGTCCCCTATCCTTTTTAACCTGGTGGAGGATATGTTGGCAACTTTGATTTTCCATGCTAAGGCTAATGGACAAATCAAGGGAGTGGTTCCACATTTGGTTGATGATGGCCTGTCAATCCTGCAATATGCAGATGATACCATTTTGTTTTTGGATCATGATTTGCTACAAGTCAAATAACTAAAGCTTGTACTTAGTACCTTTGAGCAATTGTAAGGATTGAAAATTAATTTTCACAAAAGCGAGCTTTTTTTGCTAAGGTACAGCCATGGATTGTGAGCTGGATTATGCACGTTTGTTTGGGTGCGGGTTAGGTGTTTTCCCTTTCAGATATCTAGGTATTCCTATGAATCATGTTAAGCTATCCAATAAGGATTGGGCATGTATTGAGGAGAGGTTCCAGAAAAAAACAAGTAGCTGAAAAGGTAAATTACTTTCAGTTGGTGGGAGACTTCTTGTTATTAATTCGGTGCTAACTAGCTTAGCTATGTTTATATTATCTTTTTTTAAGTCCCTAGAGAAGTTCTTCAAAAATTAGAATACTATCGCTCCTGCTTTTTCAAGGAATGTGACGAAGACAATAAAAAAATATCATCTAGCTAAGTAGAGTGTTCTCTGTACATCAAAAGAATTTAGTGGGCTAGGAATACTTAATTTGGAACTACAAAATAGATGTCTTTTGGGTAAATGGTTGTTTCGGTTGATCAATGAGGATGGGGTTTGGCATAACCTTTTAAGAAAGAAATACCTGTCTAATAAATTTTTACTCAGGTGCAACATAGACAAGGAATTCTCATTTCTGGGCCGACCTTTTGAAAGTTAAGGAGGATTTTCTAGTTTCCGGCACTTTTAAGGTGCAAAGTGGGGAGCAGGTGGGTTTTGGGAGGATGTGTGGTTAGCAGACAAATTGTGAGGCGGGGATTTCTAAAAAAACCGTCTAGATCCAGACAAAAAGCGAACTAAATCAAAGTTAGAGAGGTTTACCCTAATTTATATAGAAAAAAGTGAACTTCCAGTCCGAACAGGATTTCTTCAACCAGCTAGATCCAACAAAAACGGTGCAGACAACTAAATCAGTCATGAAAGTAGAGAGGAAAGATGAACAAATCTGAAGCCATTGAACCCACCCAAGCAAATAGCGTAGCAATTTGAATTGGAAGCATGCTGCGGAAGTGGAGAATTTATTTGTATGTGCCATCTCTCAGTGGCTGCACATGTACCACGCACTCTGCTCTGCCGGTGAGCGGGGGCCGACCACTCTGCTCTGCTCTGCCGCACTCTCTTGGCTAGGCTAGCCAGGCATAAATTCTAAGCCAGGCCAGCTGAATCCAATGCAAACTTGAGCAATGCAACGAACAGTCGACGTTCACGTTCAAGTTCATGCATGGGCTAATGGCCATGATTACACGCTTACCAATTTTTATGGTTGCGGCATAACTTTTCTATACCTTTTCTATCCACGTCTGCTCAAGCAAATGACCATCCCCATGATTACTATTTTTTGTGTTATTTCATTCTGCACTTTTTAATTTAAATATTTTCTAAAATGTATTGTTATTCTAAATATTTGTTTTAATCTCCTAAATCTGGAAAAGGTATAATGTAAATCGTTGGTTGTTGGGTTTTAGGTGCTATAGTGCGTTAATCATTGTTGTACTTGTTTGTGTAATAGTGATGGTACTGAGTATTACGTGTGATCAGGTAGTTTTCTATTGGGGTGTGTCCAACTCTTTGATCAATCATCGGTAACGGCAAGTAAACGTGGCGCTGTGGTCCACTATGCTTTAACTTTGTTGTTGGAATTGCCTCCATTAAGTTTCATTATCTCACACTAGCAAGATAAGTCTGAAATTTGAAGTATTTATATTTATTTACTCTAAAGTATGCTATTTTATATCTTGTGGTAATGATCTTTAAATTATGAAGTGCATACATTGCAACATGTGCATTTGCACTCTTCCCCGTTGATATTGATTTGAAGAAATCGTAGCCAAATTGGTGCGGTAAGTACCGGTACAACAACGCACGTTGATGGGCAATGTGGTTGCAGCCCTCACTCCCTCTCCTTGGGATGTGTGGGTAGAAGTGAAGTCATGCATTGCATTGCATCATTTGCATTGCACTTGCAAGTATATTTATATTTCTATGAAGCAATTGATGTCTCTATTATTATGCTACTTAAATTTGATGGTTAATCAAACTGTGATTAATTGACTTGGTTGAAGCAGTTTTCTTGTTGAGTTTTTTCATAAACCTCATACGCTTGTTTCCCTATCTCAGGTATATGATTTATGAGGATGCATGCTTGGGACGGGAGTAGCAGCACATCACCCATGAGTCATACATATCTTTGGGACACATGTGTTGTAATAATAATAATATTTCTTATGGTTTGGTTGGTTTGAGTTATGTAGACTGGTGAGCAGTAAAGATTCTTTATTGTTAACCTTTATGATCGTTGTTGCTTCCGCGTACTCCGTTGTTATGTTCCTTTTTGTGCTGAAGTGTGGTAATTCTCTAGAAGATTTTGTTGTTTTTCTTCTGGGTGTTACATCATCAATGTAAATTTCAACTATCCTGCCGATTAACTTATGAAAAATATAATTCATTGCACGTTGATAAATGGCGCTAGCATTTTTCAAACCAAAAGTCATCACCACACACTCATATAACCCAATGGCACCAGGGGATCTGAAAGTAGTCTTGGCAACATCTTCTTCTGCCATAAATATCTGATTATACCATGCGTTGCCATCCATAAAACTGATAACCTTGTAACCAGATGCGGCATCCACTAATAAATCGACAATCAACATTGGATATCCATCCAATGGCGTAGCTTTATTCAAATCCCTAAAATCAATGCAAACTCACAATTTTCTGTTTTTTCTTATATACAGAGACTATATTCGAAATTCACTCCGCATATCGGCACGCACGAATAAATTTGGCTTCGTATAACCTCGTAATTTCTTTTTTAATTTCTTCAAGCATCCGTACCTTAAATCTTGTTGGCGCTTGCTTGAATGGGCGGTATCCGGATGTGATAGGTAGCCGATGTTCTACTATCAATCGACTTAGACCTGGCATTTCATAATATTCCCAAGCAAAATAATCTCGATACTCCTTTAATAATTTTATTAACTCTTGTTTAAACTCAGGATTCTGCTTGGCACTTACATACATCGGTCTTGGCCTATCACCTAATGCAATATCAACTTCTTCTAACTCATCGGCCGACGTAAACCCTTGTCATAACTTCCCTTCAGTATCATCGATTTGGATATCCATTAGAACAAACTCTTAGAGCCTAATGCTTGGATTGGCTTTAGGCCCTAATCATTAGTCTGAATAAAATCTCCTTCCCATCTTCTTCCTGAGAGACACTCGATATTTTAAAATTCCCAAACTAATGAACCGGTTGTAGCCATGCTAACCGATGCATCGGCTTGGACCACCTCAACGTCATCGCCTTGCCATTGGATTAGACATTGATGCATAGTTGAAGGAACACTCCAATTATCATGAATTTAATCTCGGCCAAGGAGCAAACTATATGATCCCTTTCTGTCGATGACGAAGAAAGTAGTAGGAAGAGTTTAACTCCCGATTGTCAATTCAACATTTAATGCCCCCCTGGTCTGAGATGCATTTCCTCCAAAATCCCGCCGCATCATATCGGTCTTGATCAAATCTTTAGGTCCTTTCCCAAGCTTCCGATATGTGGTGTAAGGCATAAGGTTGACAGCAGCACCTCCATCAACAAACATCTTCGTCATTGGCTTCCCATCAACATATCCTTTGACATATAATGGCTTTAGATGCCGATGCTTCTCTGGTTTATCAAATACATCTTGTTGTGGTTGGAGATTTAACTGTGCCACTGCTTCTTCAATCTCTTTAGATTCCTCATGGTCTTCATAAGAATAAGCCTTGAATTCTACAGGTAAATGAAAAACCATGTTTATTGGAGCCGATGACTTACCTTCATCGGCTTTTTGTTTGATGCGCCAGACTTAGTTCCTGTCAGAATTCTGGTTCTGCTCTTTTTCTAATTCTTTGCATCTTAAGCGTTGAACCCTTTTCTTCTGACTCTTTGTCAATCCACTTGGACACCATTGATTTTCATCCCATTCATAATCTGGCCAGTCATGATCTGGCATACGTTTTCCAAGCCGATCATGCACGGTTGGCCTCACTTCATATTGAACTCGCCGATCCCGATCACCTGCTTGATACATTAATCGTGATGACTGCATTCTGGTCAATTGTATCTAGTCGACAACCTTAATTCTTCATTCCAGCAATACCTGAAGAAAGAACACCGCCAATGCAATTCAGCATGCTCTCTTTCATATCTCTTCTCTTCACACCGGCGCAAATATTCTTCTTCCTCTTGCTGACGTTGATATTCCTTTTCTTGCTGGCTCTAGTATTTGCTCAATAGCATTTGAGTTGTGAGACATGGATGATTACCAGTACCAGACTTAGAGGTCTCACCTTGTTCACATTGGCTTGGCATAGCACGATTCTTTTTTGAACTCATCGGCTAAAAGCTGCACCTAGGGATCCATGGCCCCAAACTCCTTTGCTCTAGCTGATGTCAATACTTTAGCTTTTCCTTTCACTAAGGTGATCTCCACCATGTTTGTGCCCACAAGAAAAGGGTGTCCATCTATCTTCATCGGCTTTTTGACTTCTTCAAACTTGATTCTGCCTTGTTCGATAGCCGATTGAATCTGTTGGTGGAAAATTTTGTAGTCATTAGTATTGTGAGAGACGGAGTTGTGGTACTTGCAATACCTCTTTCTTTTAAGCTCTTCAGCCGATGGAATCATATGATTTGGAGATAATTAGATTTGTCCCTGTTGCAACAACAAATCAAAGATCCTATTGGCTTTCGTAATATCAAAACTATATTTTTCCGGCGAATTAATCACCTAAGGACAAGAAACTGACTTCTTGTTCTGGGTCCATTCAGCCAATCCCACTTCCAACTCCTCATCAGAATCTGAAGAATATGACTGGACATTGGCAATCCTCCTATGATATCTTTCTTTACGCGTTTCCTGGAATCAACTTTCATGAGCCGATATCTTCTGCACCAATTGCCCAAGACTTTCAAATTCTTGAGAAGGAAAATTTTCCTTGATCACTAGCAATAATCCTTGAAAAGCCAACTCTGCCAATTGGCCATCAGACAGAGACAAACTATTGCATCGGCTCCTTACATCATGAAATCTTTAAACATAGTCAGGAACTGATTCATCATTTCTCTGCCCAAATGCTGTCAAATCTGTTGATCTCATTTCATGCATCCCAGCGAAGAAATATTTGTGAAACTGCTTTTCCAGATGGGCCGAACCCCTAATAGAATTAGGTGGTAGTGAAGCGAACCAAGTGAAGGCTGATCTAGACAAAGGCAAAGGAAAGAATCAAAGTCTTAATGCTTCCTCACAAGTAGCTTCTACACAATGTGCAAGAAATCTGCCGATATGCTCAATGGTTGAAACGTCATCTTGACTAGAAAACTTAGAGAAATCTGGGACCCTGTAATGAACCGGTAATGCCACGTGGTCCAACCACTCCGGATACAGACATCGATACATATAAGACTGCTCCTTGGGCTTCAAGCCGAATTGATTTTGAATCGCATTGGCTATTTTGCTTACTATATCATCTGTATCGGCTCCTGCTGGCGGTATGTGACAACTAGGGGCTTGCTCAGGGATACAATTATTCCTTGGAGAATTTTAATATCCTTGATGTTGAGCATAATTACCACAAAAAATAGACACAGCATGGTATCCTGGTGGAATTTCATCACGAGCATATGGCCTCTGATTCCTGAAGTATTCTTCACCATAATCTTTTGCAATCTGCTAAACTGATGGTGCTATCTATTGATCAGAAATACAACTGGCTGAGATGACAGAATCAATGATGGTGTCTGTATTGCAGCCGGTTGCCCAGATACTAGTTTAGGAATGCTAGGTGCTTCTAATATACTCATCGGCCTTTTGCTTGTTCCAACAGCCGATGAATCTGTGTTAATGTACACAGTTCCTGTTGTCTGCTCTTGCATCAAAGAACCATTCATTGCATCCCTTATCACGTTCCGAGCCGTGTTTATGAAGACTCCTGATTGATTGATCATTGCTTGATGCATAGCTTGATTAATAGCTTCTAGGAACATCTGCTTGCCGCTCTCTGTGTCTTAATCCTTATCAGTTTCTCCTGGAACAATGACCCTCGGCAATGGAATTTTCTGAATTACTTTGTTCTGAGTTTTGCCGAAGGACTCCAAGCATTTGCTCCTGAACTTTTCAATAGATTTGTCTATTATGTCCTTCTGTTCTTGGCTTAGCTCCCTGAATGTGACATTGATCACTTCATCTGACATCTTGACGATTGTGGTCCCACCAGACGTGCCAGAAAATGTGTCGATGTGTATTTTTGGTCAACATGCAGGACACACGACAGGCCTGGGAGATCTGCTTAGCTCCAGTGCAGGTCCTGTTAAGTTTGGAGGTTCGCGGGCGTGCCATTCAATTTGACCTGCAATTGACAAGGAAACAAGATAATCAGTAATTTAAGGCGGAACGTGTCGGCTTGTTGTCCGGACAGTTCCATGATCGGCTAGATAGCCGATAGAGCAAGTCATCGGCTATGAAGCCGATACTTAGCAAGTTGATGTCATGAAGTAAATCAAATGAATACCATCGGCTAAACAGATCATGTTCATATGTAATGTACTTATAGAGCCGATGGATATAAAACAAGATAAAGCATGAAAGCATATGTCATCGGCCATAGAGCCGATGAAGCATAGTGTGTAAACAATCCTTTGTTTTCCATATAAACAGATCTATAAGCTGACAAAATCTAATCTAACATCACTACCAATCGGGTCAAATGATGCAGCGTTGGTAGCAGGGCGAGAATTTAAAGATTGCAAGCTGATAGATCTAATTATAGCAAATCAGAGTTTTAAATACACGCTATGGATGATTAGGATTAAGACACAACTGGCTAATTAGAGCAAATCTGACATCAAGGTATAAATCATCGTGATGAGCAGTAAAATGACAGATTTATTATGATATGAGCCAATGTATCTTAATCTAGTCGGATAAATTGTGTTTTTACTAAATCTAGCTAGAGATCAAAGATGCAGCCGTACTAAACGTAGTAAAAACAATAACTGGTGATACTACCAAATCTAGTAAGAGATCATAAGATGCAGCATTACGAAACTAGATAGAGTCGATATGTAACACCCTAAAATTTGCTTCTCTTGAAATAGAGCTAAAATGATTTAATTTTATATTTTTATGCTCATGAAAACATGGGGAAATAATAAATTTTCATTAGATTAAAATTTATCTTAAGGTAGAAACGTGTTTGTTGCATTCATGCCGGTTGCACCTTGTGTTTCTATGTGCAAAATGTGTTTTTTAAATACATTTAGGAGACGAATATCTATCTCTAGGAATTTTTCAGCTTCTTTCTGAAATTTAATTCCTACCTCCTTCACCTTACTCTTTATGTTCCAAGTTCCCAACAATCTTTTCATTAGCTCCAAATACTTTATTTGGGTTCATCATGTTCCAAAGTGTCTCTGCAAATTTTCCCCTAATTTCCGGAGGTCTTGGAGTATTTTTCGTGGCTTAAATATCAATTCTAAACTTTTCTAGAATTATTTTATTCATGAAATTAATTAATTCCGAAAATAAATAATATATCTCATTTTCCAACCAACTCTCAAAGCCCATGTGCGATAATCCTAATAAATCCTAAAGGCCCATGCATTTATTTACTAACGGGCTTTAATGATTATTTAGGCCCATTAGTAAATGTGGATGGTGCAACATCAATTAGTATCATATTGCTAGTTGATGTAAATGTGGGGAGTTTTTCTCCCTATAAATATGTACCAACACCTTGGACAAAGCATACCAAAACTACCGTAAGAGGAGCCCCTAGTTTGGGAAATCCCTTGTGTAGTAGATTAGATTTTTCTCCTCCTTCTCTCGCCGTCGCCGTCGCACTGCCCAGCCCGACCATCCTCTCCTTTGTGCAACAAGTCGAGCCCACCCCTACGCAACTGCTGTTGCCATGGCCGTGTGGTGGCTATACGGGAGGTCAAAGGATGAAGATGAGGTAATTAGGAAATTACCACCGGTTCGTAATATCGTTGTCGTATATTCGTTTTAACTCCGTTTTGAGTCGTTCCAATTGCGTTAGATTCATATCGATGTGATCTACATGCTAGTGTCGTCGTTTTTCATGTCAAGTGACTTTTATATATATGCTTAAATATTAATTTGATTAATATGCATGCAACTAGTTTTTATAAATAAAATCAACATAATTATATACAATGCTCTTTTGCAAATAAGTTTTAACATGACTAGTTGCTAACATAAATATGTTTCTAAATAATAATATGTTTAGTCTAAACACACATATCAAATTTCATTAGATGTTCTCACATGTTAGTTTGTATTTGCAGGTTAAACTTGAATTGGCATAAATGATATCAAAATATTTATAAATAAAATATGATTAGCTTCAACTCAGTTTTTGAGTATAAATATGATTTGTTTAATCTAAATTAATGCTACTCACATAGTTTTTCCTAATTAACATAAATCAAGCTTATAGTCTTCTCTTTTCTTTTATAATATAAATCCCTGTAGTCGTTTTTGTACAACCGTAGTTTCGATTAGCATGCTTTTCATGTCTGTGTGTTTGTAGCGATGTGTAGAACATCTTAAAAATCTTTTTACATGTTTCATATGTTTGGTGTACTGTTCTAATTTAATTCTATTGTTTGCTTCATGTATGATTGCATGGATGCTTGTGTGGTGTTTTATGATCATGTCCAGTCGGTGAGCTTTGCGTTTGTGATATAAAAGAAGTTGGTGAACCAGAAGAAGTCCTTTGGAGGTTACAATTCAATAGAAGAAGGGTCTGAGTTTAAGGCAAGTATAGCATGGGATCTTCCTTGTTGTCCTATACACCTTTAATCATCTAATTCATTCTGCATGTGTCTACCTTGATTACCACTAAGCATTTCCTAGTACTTTGTTACCTTGTACCTTGATGCCTATGGGGTATTGCATTGGGTAGTATGATGCTAGTCCTCAACTAAAGCCATGATCTACAATAAACATTAAAAGATGCTTTTTAGCAATATGGAACAAGGGGGCTAGAGTATTGGGCTATTTTATGGTGCTCTAGATTGCTCTCCCTAAGGACTTATCTATAAGCGAACATACGAGACTTATAGTACAGCTGTGAGGGCTATATAGCTTTGGCTTTGGCTTAGTATAAGGATCTTTTCTAGCTTGTTAGTGGTTACCTTTATGGCATAAGATGGGCTCCGACAGGTATAATCTTGGGCTGCCAAGAGGGTGCACTTTAGTTTCTTGGTATTTTGTTAGTCACTCCTTGGAGGGGGGTTCATGCTTATTGATGGGGAAACCTTAGCATCCCTAACTTGTAAGACGAACCTTTAAAAGGCTTCATAGTGAACCCTGCTAACCTTCCTTGGTAGTGGATCTAGAGGTTGGCTGCCTCGGGCGAAAGGGTAAATCATGACTCACAGTGAAAGTGTACAACCTATGCAGAGTGTAAAACTGGTATATTAGCTGTGTTCACGGTCACGAGTGGCCTTGGAACCCTTACGAAATAGATGATGAATACTGATGATACTGATGATAAAGATGCCCACTAATGATTACTGTTTATGCTATTCATTATTCATGTTTACCTGATCATTTGTTTATATGGTCTTGTGATAAACTTGTTGCTACTCCTATGCTAAAATTGTGACAATTAAAAGCTAATCGCAGTTAAACCAGTGTCAACCTTCTAAGCCTCATGAACCCCATGTTATATTTGTTGAGTACAACATGTATTTATGGTTGCTTTATTTTTCAATTATTTGGATAAAAATCTTGGATGGGTACCAGATTGCTAGAGTTTGGAGGAATTAGGCGTGTGATCAACTAGTCAATTGTCCCTATGGAATTGGAGTCTTTACCCGAATATCAGAGTTGTCTTTCCGCTGTTTGTTGTCTAAGGTTATATTCTTTATACTAAGTATGTTATATATTGAGCATTGTCTTTCGATATTACCCTTATTTGTAGCTATATGTGAGATTTGACTTCCTAGACTCACATATGGTGTGTATCTGGTTTTGTTCTTAAAATCAGGTGCTACAAAGTGGTATCAGAGCAATGCTGACTGTAGGATGCAAACCTGGTAGAAACTGGTCATTTTAAGGTTTAGAATTTGCTACAAAAAGCCTTGTTCTATAAACCTTGATATTTTCTTCTCTACTATATCTCTACCCTTGCTATTCATCTCTACCTTGGTGCCTATTTTAAAGTCTTTGTTCTTGTCTGTTCCTCACCACCATCTTGCGTAATCTAAAGATGAGTCTTACGATTGTTACCCCTAGTACAATGAGGATGATAGTATCACAAGTTGAGTCAATGATTCAATTGTGCATCTTTAGTGCTTTGTTGAATTGTCATTATGCTTGTGCATGTTTTGAATCTTTATAGTGATTGCAATGATCTTGTTGGGTGTTCCTACAATTTCATTTAGTTTATAGGCCTAAGTATAAGGATTAATGAAATAAATAGTCGGGTTTTGGTTCTCTCCTGTTTTCTCTATCATGCCTTCGGAGCAACCTATCTTTATCCGTTTATATCTCTGTCTTTGGACTACCAAAAATCATGACAAAATTCTAGACACATTAGACTTTAATATCTTTCTCTGGCCACAAGAATCACCTTGATAGCTATGTTGGTTATGGAGTTATGAAAATCACAAGACAATACATCGATGTTGTCTAAAGCGTAGAATAGTTTCTGTTGTGCACTGCTTTCGACTACCTGAACTGCAGAATTTGGAAAAGTGTTCTATAAGGAAGTTATGGAGAGTTTGATAAGATTTCCAATAATATAAATTGTAGATCTATTGGATTAACAGAATAAGAGTTATAGTTGTTTTACTATGATGTTGTTTTTTCTGCTCGTGAGGAATTTTAGATTTCTTGTTCTTGCTCATACACGAGAGTATCATTGGGATGTCAGAACGTCTTGATACTAATTAGCTCATCTAGAAGAAGGTGCAAGCTACCCTTTTTGTGTCCTCTAGCTGATCTTTTCTTCAGGGGGTAGCTAAGTTGAAGAATTTGCAAGGTGAAGTATCATATGTTCTAGTTTTCTCAGCAGAAGCGTGGTGGGCCCATAACCCATAGGTCCCAGGATCGAAACCTTTGGAAAGAGATATGGGACATCTATAGTTGGTTATATGTGGGCTCAGAAAACATCAATGTGACATCAAGCCTGACAGGTGAGTTCTCTACGTGGATATGTTAATAGGGGGAAATGTACCAAGAAAGATAGTGATGTGATTGAAACCCACTCAAAGATGTGAGAGAAACTCAGAGTTTTAAATAATGAGGTTTGATTAGTGGTTCAAAGGAAGTTTATCCAAGACCATCAAGATATTGATAGTGTTACTGGAGAAGGTTTAAGTTCGGATCAAGAGACCTCAACTAAGTATTTGAAGGAGTAAAACAAAAGAGGTTAAGGTAAAACCTATGTATTAGCTTTGCCAGATCAGGACAAGAGTTTTTTATATCTACTATGATGCACCTTATCAAGGTGTGGGATGTATCCTTTTGTAAGAAGAAAAAAATAGAGGTTTAAGCAAGAAAACATGAGATGGAACATCTGACGTATGATCTAAAGTTATCCATTGTGGAGCCTGGAGGTACTATCTACTTGGGCATGATAAGTGACATCTATGAGGATCATAAGAATCTAAGGAACATCTTCACAAAGTTTGTTTTGAGCATATGACATCATCATTGGTTTGGTATTGATCAAGATTATGACTTGGCAAAGTGCTATCACTTGGAGAAGCAAAAGTCGATGTCGATGTCGTTAGCAAGAGAGAGTTATGCTAAGAAAATTCGAATGACACCATGGACTAAGAATAGTCGTTTGAGAGTTCAGCAACTTGATCTAAGAATCTAAAGTCATTAATGTTTTAAAGTTGGCAATAGAATCTACTTTAGACTAAGAAAGTAAGGAAGCTCCGTTGGAAGGTGAATATTAAAAAAATGATATTATGGACTAAAAAGGAAAGGTGGCCTAGTGATTGGAGTTACCTGAGTATTGTTTGGAGTACCTTTCAGAATCTTGGAATCAGTTTGACAAGTTACTTGGAGTATGGTTAACAGGTATGTAGAGTAGAGAAGAATCCAAAGGCGGAGAATTTGTATCTTTTTTATCACCATCTTCTGAATCTCAAGGACGAGATTCATCTTAAGGGAGGTAGAATTGTAACACCCTAAAATTTGCTTCTCTTAAAATAGTACTAAAATGATTTAATTTTGTATTTTTATGCTCATGAAAACATGGGGAAATAATAAATTTTCATTAGATTAAAATTTATCTTAAGGTACAAACGTGTTTGTTGCATTCATGCCGGTTGCACCTTGTGTTTCTATGTGCAAAATATGTTTTATAAAATACGTTTAGGAGACGAATATTTCCAGCTTCTTTTTGGAATTTAATTCCTACCTCCTTCACATTAGTCTTTATGTTCCAAGTTCCCAACAATCTTTTCATTAGCTCCAAATACTTTATTTGGGTTCATCATGTTCCAAAGTGTCTCTGGGAATTTTCCCCTAATTTTTGGAGGTCTCCGAGTATTTTTCGTGGCTTAAATATCAATTCTAGACTTTTCTAGAATTATTTTACTTGCAAAATTAATTCTTTCTAAAAATAAATAATATATCTCATTTTCCAACCAACTCTCAAAGCCCCTATGCAATAATCCTAATAAATCTTAAAGGCCCATGCATTTATTTAATAATGGGCTTTAATGATTATTTAGGCCCATTAGTAAATATGGAGGGTGCAACATCAATTAGTACCATATTGCTAGTTGATGTAGATGTGGGGAGTTTTTGTCATTGTCCCTATAAATATGTACCAACCCTTTGGGCAAAGCACACCAAAACTACCGTAAGGGAGCCCCTGGTTTGGGAAATCCCTCGTGTAGTAAATTAGATTTTTCTCCTCCTTCTCTCGCCGTCGCCGTCGCCGTCGGCTGCCTAGCCCGACCATCCTCTCATTTGTGCAACATGTCAAGCCCACCCCTACGTAGCTGCTGTTGCCATGGCCGTGTGGTGGCTATATGGGAGGCCAAAGGATGAAGACAAGGTAATTACGAAATTACCACCGGTTCATAATATTGTCGTCGTATATTCGTTTTATGTCCATTTCGAGTCATTCCAATTGCATTAGATTCGTATCGATGTGATCCATGTGCTAGTGTCATCGTTTTTCATGTTAAGTGACTTTTATATATATGCTTAAATATTAATTTGATTAATATGCATGCAACTAGTTTTTATAAATAAAAGCAACATAATTATATACAATGCTCTTTTGCAAATAAATTTTAACATGACTAGTTGCTAACATAAATATGTTTCTAAATTATAATATGTTTAGTCTAAACACATATCAAATTTGATTAGATGTTCTCTCATGTCAGTTTGTATTTGCAAGTTAAAGTTGAATTGGCATAAATGATATCAAAATATTTATAAATAAAATATGATTAGCTTCAACTCAGTTTTTAATTATAAATATGATTTGTTTAATATAAATTAATGCTACTCACATAGTTTTTCCAAATTAACATAAATCAAGCTTATAGTCTTCTCTTTTCTTTTATAATATAAAACCCTGTAGTCGTTTATGTACAACCGTAGTTTTGATTAGCGTGTTTTTCAAGTCTGTATGTTCGTCGCGACGTGTAGAATATCTTTAAAACCTTTTTACTTGCCATTTCATATGTTTGGTGTACTGTTCTAATTTAGTTCTATTGTTTGTTTTGTGTATGATTGTATAGATGCTTGTGTGGTGTTTTATGATCATGTCTAGTCGGTTAGCTTTGCGTTGGTGATATAAAAGAAGTTGGTGATCCAATAGAAGTCTTTTGGAAGTTACAATTCAATCGAAGAAGGATCCAAGTTTAAGGCAAGTATAGCATGGGATCTTCCTTGTTGTCCTATACACCTTTAATCATTTAATTCATGTTGCATGAGTCTACCTTGATTACCACTTAGGATTTCCTTATACTTTGTTACCTTGTACCTTAATACCTATGGGGTATTGCATTGGGTAGTTTGATGCTAGTGCTCAACTAAAGCCATGATCTTGTAACTTGACTAATGGTATATGCAATAAACATTAAAAGATGTTTTTAGCAACATGGAACAAGGGGGCTAGAGCATTGGGCTATTTTATGGTGCTCTAGATTTCTCTCCCTAAGGACTTATATGTAAGCGAACATCCAGGACTTACAGTACAGCTGTGAGGGCTACATGGCTCTGGCTTTAGCTCAGTATGAGGACCTTTTCGAGCTTGTTTGTGGTTACCTTTATGGCACAAGAGGGGCTCCGACAGGTATGATCTCGGCCTACCAAGAGGATGCACTTTGGTTTCTTGGTATTTTGTTAGTCACTCCTTGGGGGGGGTTCATCCTTATTGGTGGGGAAACCTTAGCGGCCCTAACTTGTTAGACGAACCTTTGAAAGGCATCATAGTGAACCCAGCTGACCTTCCTTGGTAGTGGGTCAAGAGGTTGGTCGCCTTGAGTGAAAGGGTAAATCATGGCTCACAGTGAAAGTGTACAACCTCTACAGAGTGTAAAACTGGTATATCAGCCGCGCTCACGGTCATGAGTGGCCTTGGAACCCTTACAAAATAGATGATGAACACTGATGATACTGATGACAAAGATGCTCACTAATGATTACTATTTATGCTATTCATTATTCATGTTTACCTGATCATGTGTTTATATAGGCTTATGATAAACTTGTTGCTACTCCTGTGCTAAAATTGTGACAATTAAAAGTTAATCATAGTTGAACCAGTGTCAGCCTTTTGAGCCTCATGAACACCATGTTATATTTGTTGAGTATGACATGTATTTATGCTTGCTTTATTTTTCAATTATTTGTATAAAAATCCTGGATGGGTAGCAGATTGCTAGAGTTTGGAGGAATTAGGCTTGTGATCAACCAGTCAGTTGTCCCTGTGGAATTAGAGTCTTCACCCGAAGATCAGAGTTGTCTTTCCGTTGTTTGTTGTCTAAGGTTATATCCTTTATACTAAGTATGTTATATATTGAGCATTGTCTTTCGATATTACCCTTATATGTGAGATTTGACTTCCTAAGCTCACATATGGTGTGTATCTAGTTTTGTTCTTAAAACTAGGTGCTACATGATAACTATGATTAATATCAAATCAAGCAAGAGATCAAATAATGCAGCCTCATAAGATTAGATACAAATCAATGATCATACTTACAAGCAAACCGGAGATCAAAATTGATGCAGCCCTGCCTACTAAAAAACTCGTCGGGATCTACTTTACTCCTACTCCTAAGGTATTGGCGTGAAGCCGAAAAGAGCTGTATTGTGTCAAGGGTGAATTCCTCGATAGTAAAGATTCAAAGGGTCACCGGAACTACTGTAGGCAATGGCTCAAGAAACACGAGGATTTAGATAGGTTTAGGCCCTCGGAAGTGGTAATACCCCACGTCCTATGTTTGTGTGTGTATTGTTAGGAGGGCTCAGTCAAGAATGTGCGTGGCCAGAACAACTAATAGTCTCTCCTTTTCCCTGACCGGCCACACTCCTTTTATAATCCAAGGAGAGTTAAGGCCAATCAATGGGTTGCAGTTACTGGAAACAGCTGAGTTAATGGCTAATTTCTAGTAACCACCTAATTAAAAGACATAATGTAACACCCAGTTTTAAGAACAAAACCAGATAAACACCATATGTGAGCCCAGGAAATCAAATCTCACATATAGCTACAAATAAGGGTAATATCAAAAGACAATGCTCAATATATAACGTACTTATTATAAAGGATATAACCTTAGACAGCAAATAGCGGAAAGACAACTCCGATCTTTGGGTGAAGACTCCAATTCCATAGGGACAACTGACTGGTTGATCACAAGCCTAATTTCTCAAAACTCTAGTAATCTGGTACCCATCCGGGATTTTTGTCCAAATAATTGGAAAATAAAGCAAGTGTAAGTACATGTCGTACTCAACAAATATATCATGGGGTTTATGAGGCTCAAAAGGCTGACACTGGTTCAACTGCGATTAGCTTTTAATGAGTCATGATTTTAGCAATTGAGTAGCAACAAGTTTATCACAAGCCCATAAAAACACATGATCAGGTAAACATGAATAATGAATAGCATAAACAGTAATCATTAGTGAGCATCTTTATCATCAGTATCATTTGTGTTCATCATCATTAACGATTAATGATCATCTATTTCGTAAGGGTTCCAAGGCCACACGTGACCGTGAGCACGGCTAATATACCAGTTTTACACTCTGCAGAGGTTGTACACTTTAACTATGAGTCATGATTTACCCTTTTGCCTGAGGTGATCAGCATCTTGACCCACTACCAAGGAAGGTCAGCAGGGTTCACTATGAAGCCTTTCAAAGGATCGTCTAACAAGTTAGGGCCATTAGATTCACTCGGCAAATAGATGTAGAGCCCCCCTTCCCGATAGCATAATGACGCACAACGTATACTCAAGGGGACAAAGGTCGTACTATACCTGATTCGGGAAGCCATTCTTACACCAATAAAGGTAACCACTAACAAGCTAGAAAAGGTCCTGATACTGAGCTAAAGCCAGAGCCATATAGCCCTCACAGCTGTAGTGTAAGTCCCGGATGATCATTTATAGATAAGTCCTTAGGGAGAGGAATCTAAAGCATTTAGAAAGTAGCTAAACACTCTAGCCTCCTGTTTCCAAGTTGCTAAAAAGTCATATTTTAATGTTTTTTGTAAATACCATTAGTCAAGTTACAAGATCATGGTTTAATTGAGCACTAGCAAAGCTACCCAATGCATATCCCATAGGTGATAAGGTATAAGTTCAATTCTAGGGAATCCCTATCAAGGCGACACATGCAACATGAAATTAATGTATTAAAGTAAATGGGAAACAAGGATGATCCCATGCTATAATTACCTTGAACAAAGTACTCCTTCCGATCCGACTCATCAAAGTAATACTCTTGGTCCCCCACGAATTGCTCACCGTCTATACTCGATAATCACAACAACATACAAGCATCCAGGAGCAATCATGCATAGGAAACAAAAGCTATAGTTTAGAACAATACACCAACAGCATAAAATCAAGATGAGAAGTTTGGAAAATGAATCTACATCTCACTATGAACACACAGACATGAAGATCACAAAAATCGAAGCTAAAACAAAGAAGTTATGGATTAAACAAGATTTTCTTTAGTAAAATAATAGATTAAATCTAACCTCAAATTTGAAAAGTTGACAACCTACATAACAGTAGTATGAACATGTAGATTATGGAATTACGAACCTAACGCAACCTGAACGGATCAAATCGGAGTTAAAAACGAGATTTTATGGCTAAAACAAGATTAGTGGCAAAATTGTAAATAGGTGAAAATGTATTTTAGATCTAACTGAAACAAAGTACGCTTTCAAAAGAAGAAAACAAAATCTGGAAAGACACTATGGACTGCGGGTTAAGATCTAATTAATTGTAAGGGTTTTTTTGTAAAAACGCCCGTGAAGGGGTATCCATAATCTTGGGCCGCTAGATTAGATCTAGGTGGACAGGATTGAATTTAGTGGGGAGGAGACGACGATGACCGGCCGAAATAGGACGGACACGTGGCGCCATGGCCAGAGCGGCAAAAAGCTCACCGGCGATGTCGGTTTAGAGCCAACAGTGCATGGTTTTCCGAACAGAGAGATCCAGGAGAGAGAGGAGAGGATGGGGAACTCACTGGATCCAAAAAAACAAGCGGGGAAGCGACGAAGGGCAGCGCGGCGCTCGGCGAGGTGGACGACAATGGCAGCGGCTAGGGCTATGGTGACTCGGCGTCTCGTTGAGGGCGATAGCTTGCTCTAAGGCGAGATAGGGAGGTGACGCGGGCTCGGTAGGCTTTTTATGAGGCGGGGCTGACTTGGGAGGCATGCCACCACGAGGACCCATGGTGGTAATGGACATGGTCATGGTGGCGCTGAGTCCTGCTCAAACACGAGCTGAAGAAGATGGCTCCGACATGTGGGCCAGAGCGGTCAGCGAGAGGAAGGAAAGGAGGAGCGCGGGAGACTACACAACTAGGCCACCGGCTTGCTGGGCCGTGCGGGAGAAACGGGACGCGGAGAACAGGCCAGCGAAAAGAATGGGTGGTCGAGGGAGATGGGCCAACGTGGAGGAAAGGAGAGGTAGGCCCATGTGGGTGCAGGCCGACCTGGGCTGAAAATAGGGAAGGGGAGGAAGGGAAATTCATTTTCCTTTTCCAATTTTCTAAACTAATTTCAACCATGTTTGAACGCAAAGTTAAATTTTTTTTTTGAAATTTGATTTCAAACCACACAATAGAAAAGTAATATGCAGCAGCATGAATGCACATACATGTATGTAGACCTATATTTGATTTTAATTTGATAAAAAATATTATTTTTCTAAATGCAAATGCCCACAAATATGCATAATAAATCAAATTCTCCTATTTCAAAATATTGCAAATTTTAGGGTGTTACAATTCTACCCCCCTTAAGATGAATCTCGTCATCGAGATTCGAACGATGCTTACTCAAATAACTGCGGGTATGTTTTCCTCAAATCCTCTTCTCTTTCCCATGTAGCCTCATCTTCCGTATATCAATTCCACTGACCTTACACATCTTTATAACTCGGCTCCTTGTAACTCTTTCTGCCGTCTCCAAAATCCTTACCGAAAACTCCTCATAAGTGAGGTCTTCCTTAACTTTAAGCTCTTCTAACGGTATCTACTCCTCAGGTACATGCAAACACTTCTTTAGTTGAGACATATGGAACATATCGTGCACACCTGACAAACTCTTAGGCAATTCCAACTGATAAGCTACTTCACCATGTCTCTCTAAAATCTTGAACGGTCCAATATACCATGGTGCTAGCTTTCCTTTCATGTTAAACCTTCTCACACTTCTCATAGATGATAGCTTCAAGTAAACATAATCTCCTACTTCGAAAACCAATTCCCTTCTCCTAGTGTCGGCATAACTCTTCTGTCAAGACTGAGCCACTCTCAAGTTATCTCTGATCATACTTACTTGCTCTTCTGCATCTCTTAAAACATCTTGTCCAAACACTTGAGTTTCTCCCATTTGATTCCAAAACAACGGGGTTTTACAATTTCGTCCATACAAAGCTTCGAAAGGTGCCATATTGAGACTCTTCTGATAACTGTTGTTATACTTGAACTCTGCATAAGGCAAACTCTTGTCCCAACTTGTATCGTACTACAATGCACAAGCTCTCAACATGTCCTCTAATATCTTATTAATCCTCTCAGTTTGCCCATCTGTCTGAGGATGATATGCTATACTAAAATTCAACTTTGTTCCCAATGAACTATTGACTTGCTGCCAAAAATGAGATGTAAATTGAGTACCTCGATCAGACACAATTTTCTTGGGAACTCCATGTAGACACACTATTCTCTCCCACATCAGTTGGTGGCTTCCAATTCAACACATCTCTCACCTTGCTTGGATCTACTGCTATTCCACTATTAGAGACAACATGACCTAGGAAAGAAACTTCCTTCAACCAGAATTCACACTTGCTTTGCTTAGCATACAACTTGTGTTCTCTGAGCTTTTGCAAGACCAACCTTATATGTTCAGCATGCTATTCTTCTATTTTGGAGAATACCAATATATCATCGATAAATACCACCACAAACTTATACAAAAACTCCATGAACACCTTATTCATCAGGTACATAAAGTATGTAGGTGCATTGGTTAAACCAAAGGACATAACGGTGTACTCGTACAAACCATACCTCATAGTGAAAGCTGTCTTGGGTATGTCAGTTGCATGAATCTTCAACTGATAATAACCAGAATGAAGATCAATCTTAGAGAAAACACAAGCACCTCTCAACGGATCAAACAAATCATCAATTCTAGGCAACAGATACTTGTTCTTGATAGTAACCTCATTGAGTGACCGATAATCAACACACATCCTCTGAGTACCATCCTTCTTGTTAACAAATATAACCGGTGCTCCCCAAGGTGATGAACTAGGCCGAATGAAACCTTTCTCCTGTAACTCATTTATTTGTTTCTTGAGTTCTTCTAGTTCATTAACCCCCATTCTATATGGACACTTAGCTATAGGTGTAGTTCCAGGTAATAATTCAATAATAAACTCAATGTCACAGTCAGGTGGCATACCTGGCAAGTCATCGGGGAACACATCTGTAAACTCATCCACCACTGGGTCTTCCTTGTTGACACGATCATCAAGCTAGTTCACTGTGGCGGCCAGCTATGCTTGTACCACAACATCAACACGGATTCTTTCCCCATTCGGTGCGGTCACAACAACTATCTTCTCTTGGCACTGAATGACTGCTTGTTGTTGCTTCATCCAGTCCATACCCAGAATCACATCAATACCAGATGTTCTCAACACAATGGGGCTCACTTTGAACTCTACCCCCTTAAGGATAGACTAGTCGAAAGACAACAGTATGAAGCTTGCATACTACCTCCTGGTGAGTTTACTAATATGGGATTTTGCATGGCACATAATGGTATGCTATGATTTCTAACAAATGCTTGTGATATGAATGTAAAGCTCCAGAATCAATAAGAACAGTGGTAGCAATGGAATTGACATTGAACGTACCGAGCATGACTTCTGGTTTTGCAAGCGCCGTCTCGGTAGACACATGGTTCACCTCTCCTGTGTTGGGTGCTGGCTTCTGATAACTATTCTGCCTTTGGGGGGTTTGCTGATTGGGCTTCTCAGGGCAATAATAAGATAGGTGACCCTCTTTACCATAGCGAAAACACTTGTTGGGAGTGCTAGGGGCACTAGTCTTCATAGGAGTATTATTAGGCGCTCCCTATCATGGTGTCTGCTGACCACTCTGCTGCTGGGGACATTGATTGCCATTCTGCTGCTGGTTTGGGTTGCGCTGAGGGTACTGACCATGATTTCACTGATTAGGTGGTCCCTGGAACATCTGCTTGAAGCCTTGCTGAGGGTTGGTGCATAGACAAGTATTGCTCCTAGAGGCCTATCCCTAAAGCCTCCTCTTCTTGGCCACCATCTCTTTACACTTATTGTCAATAACAATGGCGCGATTCACCAGCGTCTGAAAATTGGGGTATGTATTGGACATAAGCTGAAGTTGCAGACCATCATACAGACCCTTGAGAAAGCGGCATTGCTTATCAGCATCATCAGCCACCTCATTTGTAGCGTAACATGATAACTGAGCAAACTTGTCTTGATACTCAGCTACGGACATGGATCCCTACTTCAGAGCTCTGAATTCCTCCTGCTTGAGCTCTATCAGTCCTTCGGGTATGTGGTAGGACCTGAAATTCTCACTCAACTCCTGCCAGGTGCTACGAGGAGCATTGGCGGGACGTCCATGCTCAAACGCCTCCCACCAGTCTTGGGCTTGTCCTTGGAGTTGTCTTGACGCGTACAACACCTTTTGCTGATCATCGCACTGTGCGATGTTGAGTTGCTTCTCCACTGCATGAACCCAATCATCTGCTTTCAGTGGATCAGTGGCATGAGAAAACACTGGGGGACGACCCTTCAAGAATTCACCATGCTTGTCATGCGGTGCTCCAGCCATCTGTTGATTCTGCTGATTCTGCACCAGAGCTTGCATCAGCTGTGTCTGCACTACCAGAAGTTGCTCAATAGTAGGTGGCGGTGGTGGTGGTGGATGTGGGGGAACACCTCCATGACCTTGGCCTCTTCCTCTTCCAAACATCTGGCATCCAACACAAATATTCAAAATTTAGAGATTTTCATGTTATAGACACTTATAGAGACATAGAATACATTCTAAAAATTTTCTGGATGAGTCTCAACATCAGCAGCTGGGTAAAATAGTCATATCTCGAGTTCCAGAAGTCCACAAGGGGCATGATTTGTATTGTTGGAAAGTTTAAGGAATTATCTACAACTTTTATTCAGACCACATTCCCATATTCTGTGGTTAGGTTACCCAAAAACAGGATAGACCCGAAACTGTTCTAGATTCCAGACTGCACAGAAACTTTTTCTTGAAATAGCGATATCTCACAAACCAGATCAGATATAGTGGTGATTCTAGAGGCATTGGAAATACACTCAAATCTTGTTATTCGCATAAAAATTTCATAATTTTCGGTCATGTAGATTTTAATTGGCATTGAGATAAGGGCAGACTGCTCCAAAAAACAGATCGAAGAGAACAAGATGTACCAAACCCAACTATTTATTTATTGACTCAAACTTTAATATTCTTAACTATGAAACTTGCGGACATGCCCACAAAGTTCTAGAACGCATTACAAAAATCCAACTCACACATAAACATAATAATAAATCAACTAGGCACACCAAAGTTCACCCCACATGACTAGACTTGACTTGACTCAACTTGACTTGTTCTACTAACGTTTTATTACATAAAAGGTACTCCAACATCTATGAGCGAGGTTTATGGGGAAGCTCCTCTTACATCTTTGGCAGGTTGAGGCACACCCTTTGCTCATCTATCACTTGTTGGTGTCTCTTAATGGTTTTCTATTGTGCCTTCAACTGATCCTCCAATCGGTGAATCTTTGCTACGGATTCATAGCCAAAGTGTACCATCACTTGGATAGTTGGATCCATGCCCTACGGGTCTATCATTGCCCATTCCAATTCAGGGTGTTGGCGAGGGAGGAATCGATATTGGTCATCCTTCATATCCTCAAATCGATGACCACGTAGACCCATGCAAGCTGCAGCGGCTGCATCTTCTATGCTATCCTCTATGGTGGCATAGTGAGCATGATGTGCATAGTTTGAATCCAGCTGATATGCACCCTTCTGTTCATCCTTGATGGAGATGCACACCCTAGTCTTTCAATAGGTGTCCTCCAGAGGGTACGCATGCTCGTTGCAGACGTACTCCACAGCTGCATCCCAATCACCGTAGTAGGTCTGAAGAATTCCCATGAGTCGGTGGTGCGAAATGGAGGATTTACACCCCGACTTATATTAGACCTTTGTAGTCCATCCTAGGAGCAGGATCGGCTCATCCTCTTCAATAGCGTCTTCCTCATCGTCATCATTGGACAATAAGATGACCTCTACTTCTTCGGGTTCCTCCTAGGCTAGCTCAGGCGTAGGTATAGGTGTTGGCGAATCAAATTCTTGTTCTTGGGGTTCCTCCTCCTCATGCGGCTCCATGGACAATCCACGAGGTGGGTAGTAACCTCCGGTACTGATGCGAGCGGTCTTACTGGCATGAGGCATCTACAGAATTAGATTTAGTTAGATTAGAAGCAAAAATTTTCATAATAGAGTGAGGCAAAAGAAGCATAAAACTTTAGCAAATAATAAGGGTGAGATAGAAAGCATGAAATGAGTGAAGTAAAAGAAGCTAAAACGACCATTGCTAACTAGGCTTGCGTTCTACAGTCAACACAGCTCTGATACCAATCTGTCACACCCGATTTTAAGGATAAAATGGGATGCAAAATCTTATGTGCATCCAGAGATCAGTCACACACATAAGCCGATAAATTATGAATAGTATCATCACAAGTGTTTATTACATCATGAATATTAATACATAGTCTTCACCTAAAAGTAGCAGAAGTGTAAAGAAAAGATCTCTCGTGGAAGCTCCATAGCACAGGGACGTCAACTGGTTGACCACAAGTCTAGTAATCCTCAGGAAAATCGTCATTACCATAGTTATCTGTTACCCATCCGGGATTTTTATCCAAATAATAAAAATAAACAAGCGTAAGTACATATCGTACTCAACAAGTGTAACATGGGGTTCATGAGGCTCAAAAGGCTTGACACAAGTTTAACAGCGTTCAGCTTTTAGTTGTCACAATTTTATCATAAGAGTAGCAACAAGTTGTTTCAATTCCCAAAGCAAAACACATGATCAATGTAAACATGAATAATGAATAGCATTAAGAGATAATTCTTAGTGTTCATCTATTCTATAAATGTTCCAAGGCTGCTCGTGACCGTGAGCACGACTGATATACCAGTTTTTCACTCTGCAGAGTTTGTACACTTTCACTGTGAGTTGTGATACCCATATGCCTGGGTTAATTACTCCCAAAACACTTCCAAGGTGAGCAGCCATGGGTCACTATGAAGCCTTTCAAAGGTTCGTCTAATAAGTTAGGGCCATTAGATTCACTCGGCAAACAGATGTAGAGTCCCCCTTCCCGATGGCACATTGACGCGCAACTTATACACATGGGGACAGAGGCTGCACTATACCCGATTCAGCAAGCCATTCTTACACCAATAAAGGTAACCACTGACAAGCTAGAAAAGGTCCTCGTACTGAGCTAAATCCAGAGCCATGTAGCCCTCACAGCTGTACTATAAGTCCCGGATGATCACTTACCGATAAGTCCTTAGGGAGAGGAATCTGAAGCATGTAGAAAGTAGCTAAACACTCCAGCCCCCTATTTCCAAGTTGCTAAAAAGTCATATTTTAATGTTTATTGCATATACCATTAGTCAAGTTACAAGATCGTGGTTTAATTGAGCACTAGCAAAGCTACCCAACACATATCCCGTAGGTGACAAGGTATAAGTTCAATTCTAGGAAATCCCTATCAAGACTACACATGCAACATAAATTTAATGTATTAAAGTAAATAGGAAACAAGGATGTTCCATGCTATACTTGCCTTGAACAAAGTACTCCTACTAATCCGACTCGTCAAAGTAATACTCTTGGTCCTCCACGAATTGCTCACCGTCTATACTCCATAATCACAGCAATATACAAGGATCTAGTAGCAATCATGCATAGCAAACAAAAGTTATAGTTTAGAACAATACACCAACAGCATAAAATCAAGATGAAAAGTTTAGAAAACAAATCTACGTTTCACTACGAACACACAGACACAAACATCACAAAAATCGAAGCTAAAACGAAGAAGTTATGGATTAAACAAGATTTCCTATAGTAAAATAATAGATTAAATCTAACCTCAAATTTTAAAAGTTAAAAACCTACATAACAGTAGTATGAGCATGTAGATTATGGAATTACGAACTTAACGCAACTTGAACGGATCAAATCGGAGTTAAAACGGAGATTTTATGGCTAAAACAAGATTAGTGGTAAAATTATAAATAGGTGAAAATGTATTTTATATATAACCGAAACAAAGTACGGTTTCAAAAGAAGAAAACGAAATCTGGAATGCATGTGGACATCTAAGCTGATGTATGAATTACATTTTTGCTTCGCGAGGGCGAGTAGTATTTTATTTTTAGCAATGATGAAAACTGCCAAACGTATTTTAGCATATACTGATTTTCGGTGAATCCATTATACATCGGACGTAGGTATAGTCACTGAACCGTTTCTAGTGGCTGCACTAACTCTGTTTGTAGCCACCAGCCGCTACTCTGTTTTCCACTTTCCTATCTTGATATGTACTGTGCTGCCTTGATGGTTGGTTCCGTCGTTTGATTTGTACATAGGTCACTTGTTTATAATCTGTCACCTGTGAGTCTGTGACACATCCTTGTATGATTAATCACTAGGAAACAAGCACTTTGGTCATCCAATAATTTATGGTTGTAAGCATAATATCAGAAGAAGATTCAGTAGAATTATTGACCAACTTTCTTCCTCTCGCAGATTAGTGTTTCTGATCCATGTTTCTGGTTGAACCGTGGTGCAGCCCAAATGGTGTTGGCTTCAATGCGTGCCAGACTACATCAGGCCATCACCACAAGTTGACTCGACTGTGTCGGCTCTTATGTTCAACCGACCCATTTTCTATTCTAATATGCTGTATCAAAGTTTCAGTGTACTCTGCTGCCTATTTAGAACCTGCAAAATTTTTCTTCTTGCTGAACTCCTGGCTTGTATTATTAGTTTCTCGACCTTTCTGTGGTTCGTACATTCTAACAAGCTTGGAACGTATTTATGTTGTGCGAAAGTTTGAGGAGGCTTTATGAATTGCTTGCATTGCCTCATGGTGCCTTCTTGCATTGCCGCTGCCTGGTTTCCACACGACGCATTATTTGCCCACTGGGATTCCAGCCATGGAACAAGAGAATCCAGCCATGGAGCCAGCAGCCCTGGTATTGTTTATGTGCTGTCGTAGTGGTCCGAAACAAATCATTTTTTATTTAAGAAGGGTATTGTCTCTGATATGTCTTAAACCTCTAGACACGGCGTTTGCTGAATGAAATTTGCACGCTTTTTTCTTTTTCTTTTCTTGAACCTTGTGGAGAAGTGATCCAAAGCTCAGCTGCGTCATGGTCATGGCCTACCACAGCCGCACCGCAGATTAATTAGCTTGGAGGTCGATTCGAGAGCAGCCGCGGCGACAAGACGAAACGAGACGTGACACGGAGGTGGAATACAGCCGCGACAATCTGCAGGGTGCGGCGCGGCGCTCTCCCCTTCGTCTCCAGCGACTGTCGGCCGGCTGCTGGGTGGATCCGAGCACCCTGTCCCCGGATCTGCACGGTGCGGTGGCAGCCGGCTGCCCTCCGGTCTGCCAGCCCCGGCCTGCGCGGTGTGGGCGGCGGGCGGAGCACGTCCACCTAGAACGGCGCCCCGCCCTACGACGTGGCGACGTCCCCGATGCCTGGACGGCCAGCCGGGTGGATCCGTGTCACCCGAGACCCCGACGCCCTGGACCTGGTTCAGCCGTCCTCGTGGCGGCGGCCGGCTCCTCTACCCACATCTCGGTCCGCCGTCCCCGCGTGGCGGCGGCCGGCACCACTCTGCCCAACGTGGCGCACTGCAACCCGCCGCGGTCGCGTCACTAAGTCTCCACCACATCCACTCCCGTCCTGGCGTGGACGCTTGCCGGTGCATGCCTCCCGCCATTGCAGGCGAGTCCGAGAATGACTCCGCGGTGTGGCGGTGACCGGAACCCCCATCCGTCCAGGCACGGACGCCTGCCCGTGCTCGCCGCCCACCGTCGCGGGCAAGTCCGGGAATGGCTCTGCGCGGTGTGGCGGCAGCCAGCAAGACCCCCCCCCCCCATCCAGGCGAGGATGATAGCCGGTGCGCGCCTCCCACCACCACGGGCGAGTCTGGGAACTGCTCTGCGCGGTGGTGCAGCGACCGGTACCCCCCTCCATCCAAGCGTTGACGTTTGACGGTGCGCGCCTCCCACCATCGCGGGCGAGTTCGGGAACGGCTCCGCATGGAGTGGCGGCGACCGGCATCCCTCCGTCCAGGCACGAAGAATTGCCGATGCGTGCCTCCCTCCGATGCGGGGGGGGGGGGTCAAGGGGAGCACTGGCAAAGGTTCTGGGTGAAAGCTCAGCTCAGATTAGTCTGGACCAGTGACGAGGTTCTCCTTGTTGAAGGTAAAATTGCTTCGTACTGATAGAAAGGCAAACAGAAATTGCTTCGTACGGTACGGTATATACACCCTTGCTAGGGTTTCGTGGAGACTTGATTCTCTTGTAAGCCGCCATAGGCGTGTAACCCAAAACTCTTGAGATAGTGAGATTGTTGCTGGCTGGTGCCCGTGGTTTTTCCCCTTCACATCGGAGGGGTTTTCCACGTTAAATCGTGTGTCTCCTCTGTGGCTTGATTCTTTACTTCATATTCTTATACGTCGTTCATAACATATATCGTGCATGAGCAAGGCCGCCAATGGGCCTGCGGTTCTTGCCATTGGGGCCAATGATGTTGCCCACGGGCCAGCCACCACATTTTTTTTGAACTGTCACCGGGGGAGACGATCCCCACCTGAATAGTATTGATTTATCATCAACAACATCGTTTTGAAGGAACGAGGCAAAAACCCTGTCATCCGGTTAATTTTGGAAAACCGGACAAAAACTAATGCAGTAGCCCTAACACAAGGGCTAGATTGTGGCATACCCGCTAAAAGAAAAACAACAACACGCCCCAGCACGAGGGCAAATGGTGGCACAACCACAAATACACCAAAAAGAGAAGAAACTACAACACCAAGACACATGAACTCTTCAACAATGCCTCCAGGGAGGTGAATGACGTCGCAACGCAATCATTGTCAGCCAAGCAGCAAGAGATGACTCCGCAAGAGCTTGGCAAGGCTTTCGCCCGAGCCTTGTGCCGAGGGATTGAGCAGGCCGATCCAAGGGAAGCGGTAGCAAGAGGTTCTTCGGTGACACCTTCAACAAGGAGAACCTCGTCACTGGTTTCTTCTCTTTTTGGTGTATTTGTGGTTGTGCCACCATTTGCCCTCGTGCTGGGGCGTGTTGTTGTTTTTCTTTTAGCGGGTATGCCACAATCTAGCCCTTGTGCTAGGGCTACTGCATTAGTTTTTGTCCGGTTTTCCAAAATTAACTGGATGACAGGGTTTTTGCCTCGTTCCTTCAAAACGATGTTGTTGATGATAAATCAATACTATTCAGGTGGGGATCGTCTCCCCCGGTGACAGTTCAAAAAAAATGTGGTGGCTGGCCCGTGGGCAACATCATTGGCCCCAATGGCAAGAACCGCAGGCCCATTGGCGGCCTTGCTCATGCACGATATATGTTATGAACGACGTATAAGAATATGAAGTAAAGAATCAAGCCACAGAGGAGACACACGATTTAACGTGGAAAACCCCTCCGATGTGAAGGGGAAAAACCACGGGCACCAGCCAGCAACAATCTCACTATCTCAAGAGTTTTGGGTTACACGCCTATGGCGGCTTACAAGAGAATCAAGTCTCCACGAAACCCTAGCAAGGGTGTATATACCGTACCGTACGAAGCAATTTCTGTTTGCCTTTCTATCAGTACGAAGCAATTTTACCTTCAACAAGGAGAACCTCGTCACTGGTCCAGACTAATCTGAGCTGAGCTTTCACCCAGAACCCTAGCAAGGAGAGTTTTGGATTATCAGTACGAAGCAATTTTACCTTCCTTTCAGTTTGCCTTTCTATCATTACTTTCCAGTCCTTAAAAGCAGCAAAAGTATCATCTTTCTGTTTCAGAAAATAAGGCCAAACCCTTCTAGAGTAATCATCAATAATTGTAAGCATGTAACGAGCACCACCAAGTGAGGACTTACGGGAAGGACCCCATAAATCAGCATGAACATAATCAAGAGTACCTTTAGTGGTGTGAACAGAAGTGTTGAAATGTACCCTTTTATGCTTCCCGAAAATACAATGCTCACAAAACTTTATTTTACTCGAAGTGCAGCCATCCAGCAGGTTTCTCTTCATCAATTCTGCCATACCATGGTGACTCATATGTCCCAAACGCATATGCCAAAGGTTAGTTTTACTAGGTTCATCATTAGTAACAGCAGCAACAGCAGAATCAGAACCAGGTAAAGTACACCCTCTAAGGACATATAACTTTGCAGAATTAAGATCACCTTTCAAGCAAACAAGAGAACCTTTTGATACCTTCAGAACGCCATCTGAACCGGAATATTTGTAACCTTATGCATCAAGCGTGCTCAATGAGATAAGATTTCTGGACATCCCTGGTATATACCTGACGTTTTTCAGCGTGCGTGTCATGCCATCATCAGTCTTGATCTGAACTGATCCAATCCCCACAATGTCACACGGGTTATCATCTCCCATCCGCACAACATCCCCTTTCTGCACAGGCTTATACGAGCTAAACCAATTTCTGTTAGTGCAAATATGAAATGAACATGCGGAATCGAGGATCCATTCATCATGACCAGCAACACAACCAGCAAATACTACCAGACAATCTCCAGAATCATCATCAGACGCAGCAGCAGCAACAGAGACCTTACCAGCCAACTTGTTTTTCCTCTTCTCCTTATTCTGTACTTTTCTGCAATCCTCAACATTATGATTTGTCAGCTTGCAATAAACACAGAACTTTTTATTACCATGCGGCTTGGACTTTGAACGGCCTCTCCTTTCGTAGTTCTTTCTACCATCATTGCCATCATTGGAGGATCTGTTTTCAGTTCTGCCTCTCACATGCAAAGCATCGCCCTTGGAGGACGACGTCCCGTCATTCTGCACCATGCCTCTCATCTTCTCCCTAGACTGGAGAGCCTCATAAACTTCCTTTAGGGTTAGTTCATCACGGCTCAAAAGTATGGTGTCACGAAAATTTGCATACGAATTTGGCAAAGAACATAGCAGCAAAAGACCTAAGTCCTCATCATCATACTTCACCTCCATCGACACTAGGTCGGCGACGATCTTCTTGAATTCAGCGATGTGGCTCATCACTGAATCCTCCTCCTTCATCTTTAGGGTGAACAGCTTCATCTTCATCTGCATCTTACTGGTTAGATCCTTGGACATACAGATCGATTCCAGTTTCAGCCATAGTTCTGCAGCAGTTTTCTCTTTCAGACACTCCTGCAAAATATCATTATGAAGATGCAACTGAATTAGGGCGAGCGCCTTCTGATCCTTGCGGATCTCTTCTGGAGTCCACTCGGCCTTCCTCTTTCCGAAACTATCCAGCGCCTCATCATAGTCATGAGTCTGCGCCAGAATCCCCCGCATCTTGACTTGCCATAGCGAGAACCGCGTGTCGTAGTTCAGCAGCGGAAGATCGAACTTCATCGACGTCGTCATGAACCCTAACAGCAACCAAAGCTCCGGTACCACTTGTTATGAACGACGTATAAGAATATGAAGTAAAGAATCAAGCCACAGAGGAGACACACGATTTAACGTGGAAAACCCCTCCGATGTGAAGGGGAAAAACCACGGGCACCAGCCAGCAACAATCTCACTATCTCAAGAGTTTTGGGTTACACGCCTATGGCGGCTTACAAGAGAATCAAGTCTCCACGAAACCCTAGCAAGGGTGTATATACCGTACCGTACCGCGGGGGGCTCCGCCCCCCGCACCCCCCAAACACAGGGGCGAGACCCGATGGGCCAGCTTCAGACTCCGCTGCGCTCCGGCCCAAGCCTCCGGCGACGGGCCTCCGCTTCGCTCCGTCAGAAGCCTGGTCTATATCCTGGAGTGAATTTGGAACAACTCAATATATTCATATCAACCAGGTTGCTGCTGATCATGTACAAATCTTCTATAGAACGCACAAGACAGATTTGAAGTGGACTAGAGAAGGAATCAAGCTGAAAAAATTGCAGGTACTGTTTTCCGGGTTTCAGAGTGGTTCTTCCAGAACTGGAAACAGAGAGCATATCTCATAGTTTAAACTAAATGGATATTGTACTTCCTTATACTATATAACCAAATGCCCAGAGAGTCCAAACCGTTGTCGGAAAAAGACAAGCCATCATCTACATTCATCTGGGGTCTCATCTCATCATGCCTCTCCTGACCTTGAGTCTATATATTGAGCGTTTATTTGTTGGGTTGCTGGCAACTCTTTGTCGCCATTTAGCATGTCGAGAACCTCCGCTATGGCCCTGTTCGGCTGATGGTTTTTACAGAGGCAGGACGTCTTAAGATGTTCGCCTCGGTTAATAATTGCAACAAAATATAATTCATAACTTTTCATATGAACTCGTATGAAGACAAACTTTATATCACAATTGTAGCTCTCGATGAGATCTACAAATTTGTAGATGAAAAGTTTTTTAATTTAAACTGTTTAGGATCCTAAAATATTGTTGCAAGTGCACTGATTTTGAAATTTAAAATTATCAAACGACCTCAAATGTTGACATGGTCTATACAAAAGTTATAGTTCTCAGTAGAATCTACAACTTTGTAGTTGAAAAGTTTTTAATTCGAAGATGTTTAGATTCTGACATATGTGTTCGAAGATTATAGATTTTAAAATTTAAAATTTTGAATTCCTAAACGATCTCAAATGTTCACATAGTTAATACCAAAGTTCTTGTAGCTGACCTGATCTACATGTTCGAAATTGACAAGTTTTTGATTTAAAGTCATCTAAAGTCTCAAATATGTGTTTGAAATTCACATGTTTTGAGACTCAATTTTTTGAATTTTTCAAACTATCTCTAATAGAGATACATCCGATACCAAAGTTGTAGTACTTGATAAGATTTAAAACTTTGTAGTTAGAGGTTTTTTCATTCGAGTTCATTTAGTAGCCAAAATATCCAATATAAGATTACAAAATATTGATATAAAAAGATAGCATATTATATATAATAAAAAATGAGTGTGTGGTGTAGTGGTAGAGAGATATTGCTAATGAATAACAAGTCATGGGTTTGACTCTCCAAAGTCGCATTATTTTTTATTTTTTGGATTTTTTGGAGAAAATTAATGGAGGCGGGCATGTTAAGACACCCGGCTCGGTTAATGGGATTAATGGAGGCAGACATCTATCGCCTTGGTTAATCCGTATTAATCGTGACCTTTGATTGGAGGCGGTTGCAATGCCCGCCTCCCTTAATCAATTTGGCCCACCTCCTTTGTGTAGTAGTGACTATTATTTACAACGGTGATTATAGTCTACCAATTTGATTGCAAAATGTTTTAGGTTTTTTAAGAATTTTAGGATCTATCTTTTTTATTTCTAGTGGTTTCATGAGTAATAATTTCTAGGATTAATGTTTTTCTCTAGCACCATATGTGTTTAGTTCAAACATAAACTGAAACTATGTAAACTTTATCACTTTATGTGATATCATAAAAATCTATATTTTAACTTTCAGCTTTGATCACGTGTTAATTTAAAATTCCAATGCTTATTGCATTGCTTATTCAAAGTTTTCATTTTTTTATTTTGAAAAGAATATTCTTTGGTCATAGGCTACCCTCTTAGTTCTTACGATGGCATAAATAGTTGTTTTCAGTATGCACCATGGCACTCAAGATGTTGAATTTATTATATTGTATTAATATTGTTTTATTAAACTAATAATCCTTGGAATTAAATTACTAATACTCATATGATATAATGTTCCAATCAAATTGTTTAAACTTTTTTCGAGATAACGACTTGCAAAAATTATTATCATGAGTTATTATATAACTTAAAGTGAATTGTAAGTGTCATTACTATATGATTTGCTAATGATATTTTTCCACGCTTGATAAGCTTATAAAATAAATATTTATCCTAATGTATACATGCTTCCTTAGTCTACACAGTGGAACATAGCTTTGTGCATAGTTTCAACTTAAGATTGGCAGAACCGCAGAAGTGTGTATTTCAAATAGCTTTGTGCATATGTACTCATCCCTGCACACAATTGAAAAAGGCAAATTGAAAATTATGCTCGAGTTAGAACAAAAAAAAGGGTTCATTTTTCAAATTGGTACTACGCACAATCTGTCGAGGGAGGCTATTTCATTTGATATATCTTGGTTTCCTTGGAGTTGGTAACTTGTTCTTCCTATCTAGCATATCAAGAATCTCCCGCATGGTGGGCCGGTCGTTCGGCTTCTCTTGTGTACACAAAAGTCCTATCCCAATGGATCTTCGTATCATCTTTAGATGACTGTTTTCACACAATGACGGATCAAATAACTTCTCCATTTGTCGAGTTTTGTTCTTAAGAAAATTCATTCGTGAAGCTTGCTGCACGTTCCAAGCCTGAGAACAAAACACAATACAGATGATAAAGGAGGAAATTTGCTATAGGACATGCAAAATGATATCGTTTTTTTTATGTGGGACAAAAATGAACAAAAAACATTTTGCTGGCGGACACTATAAATTAGCTGGCTGACAACACTAAATTTTTTGAACATTTTGTTGGTGGCGCGCTAAATCATGTCCAGTAGCAAATTGAAACAGTCATATTGTCCGCCAGCAAATTACTTTTTTTTGGGTGTCTCACAGGA
This sequence comes from Miscanthus floridulus, assembly GCF_019320115.1. Taxonomy (NCBI): domain Eukaryota; kingdom Viridiplantae; phylum Streptophyta; class Magnoliopsida; order Poales; family Poaceae; genus Miscanthus; species Miscanthus floridulus. Next base: position 118,105,556 of record NC_089588.1, on the reverse strand, counting down.
AAATGACACCATTTAGCATGTTCTTTAGCATATGTAGCCATAATAAAGTATACTTTAGTACTTACACCATTTCATAGTGTAAATCCTGTTATTCAGTTCGGCTGTCTCAAAAATATATCTATTGAGGAAAACAAAAGGGTCGTTTTTATGCGGGACAAAAGTTTAGTGATTCCAGTGGCATGCTAAATCCGTTTCAAATTATAAGGCGTTTTGACTTTTCTAGATACATTGTTTTTACTATGTATCTAAACATAGTGTATATCTATGTGCATAACAAATGCAACGTATCTAGAAAAGCCAACACGTCATATAATTTTAAATGGAGGGAGTACAATTTAATAGTCCAATTTATTACCATTCACTTATTTTTTTTTTGTCACTCTTCTTCCTCCCAAGGTGCGTGTATGAGAGAATACTAACGGACGGATTTTTATATCTGAAATATTTGAATCAGTCCATTTTACAGTCAATTTCTCATGTAGGACTAAATCAAATAGGTTGTGTAACTTACCCATTCAAGTGAAGGTTGGCGACGAGCAGCTTCCGATATGCACATACTGCTGAGGATATCAAGGAGGGTGGCACCAAAACCATACACGTCTCTCTTCATCAATGACGCCCCTTTGGACATTGAAGGTGTAAGCCAACGGTCACCATAATATTCAGGTTTCGACATTGAATGCGCAGGCCGAATAGTATTCAGGAGCCATATATCCTCTGAATTAGTGGAGGAATATAAAACCTTTCGTTAAAACAGGAATGCATGTCATGGAATATGGATGAAGGCCGGGTAATGGAATACAGTTAAACTGCGAAAGAGCGGCAGCTGTAGTTATGCTAAAAGTTACGTAAGTGTAGCTTTCTGAATTCATTGAAATCTATTTGGAATGACATCTTACATTGTGCCAGCAACAAAGTTGTCGTCAAAGTACTCATTCCCTCTGAGATTCAACTCTCTAGCTACTCCAAAATCAGCAATCTTGGGATTGAAATCAGAATCCAAGAGGACGTTGCTTGGTTTTAAATCCAAATGCACAATGAATCGGTCATGAAGGATTTTTACGCCATGGGCTATCCCCTGAATTATCTGAAACACGGAAGACCAATGAAGTCGAAACGACCCTGCAGAACATACATAATAAATCATTACTAGTAAACAACTACCAATCTTCTAAAGACAACATAATTAAGAGACAATTGGTGCCGATGTGTGTGAACTGTGAAGTGTAGCCGATATATTTCAGAGGAAACATCTATGTCTATATATACCAATTAATACCGTTGATAAATCTGTCCAAGCTCCCATTCGGCATGTATTCTTCAACCATGAAACAAAGTGATTCTTGGATTGTACTGCTTTCATCTCCTTTTCCTTCCTCGATGGCAAGGCAATATCCCAGAAAGTTGACAATATTTTCGTGATCAAGTTTTGAAACAAGCATAAGTTCATCAAAGACGCGCGCGCTCATGCAGACGCTCCGCCGGAATTCGAGAGGAAGGATTATATATCTTGACAGCAACCAAACGGTCATATAATGCATCCTGTAAAGTATTAAGTGTTGGAATGAAAAATGGAAATGGCTATGCCGATTAATCTGACTATATATGATCATCCGAAAATCACGAAGAAAATTTGCCAAACTAAGCACATGCACTGTACCCTGTAGACAGTCGAAGGTCCACCTCGTGCAATGATGTTCTCCTCTCAAAAGTGAACGGTAGCGGTCTGTAATTCAGACAAACTAAACTTTCTTAAGCCTGCCCTCATCTCCAACTGGGAGAAATTAGAATTTCGTACCTCTGCCGATCGAGGAAACAAAATGTTGAAGAAACAGTCGAACAGAAGCTGAGGCAGCAGAAGACGCCAGCGATGTTACCTGCTCCAAGGGAGGAAGGTCGCTGGGACCTCGGCGGAGGGGCACCAGCACCCGGCTACTTTAGCATGTTCAGGCTTAGGGTGAGCTGGGTAGTGGTGGCGAAGACACCCAGCATCAATTGCCACTGTATGTCGTCCTGCACCCGGCGCAGCTGCCTGGCCATGGACCCAGCCGTGCAGACACGGTGCATCGCGCTCCTCTTTTGGCAGGTGGTGACGAGCTTGAGGTCGCGGTCGAGGCTCTTCTCCAGCCCCGCCATGGCGCCGTCCATCACGGGGTCGCTCTCCGTCTCCTGGGGCCACGACAGGATGCGACTCACTCTGGTTGCGAGCTGCTCGATCTCACGGCACTCCTCCTCGTTCCGGCGAACCGTTTGCACCGCCGTCCTGATCGCAAGAACTATCTTCACAACCTGCTTCGCGGTGCCAACTGGGTCCGCCATGAGTCCCTCCCGCCGTACGATGAACCGGGCAAAGTAAGATCGAGGAACCTTCACTGCTCATATCTAATCCAACATCATAACTGATGTAGACAAGACCCAATCTTCCGATAGGTACGATATCGTCAATTGATGAAGACTCGACGTTCACGATCTAGGATTCAAACCAAGACTGATTCAGACCCTCGCAATCGTTACACCACTGCTCCATTGGTTATCAACCACACGAACGCGATTGACCTCGCCGAGAAGGCTTTCCTGCAAACGAATCGAGAACACAAGCAAGAACGGGATGAACGCAATCTGAAATTGCAAATAAATATGCGGCTTATGATAACGAGAAGGAGTTCAAGTCTTTATTCGAAAAGACTAATCGCCACAGGCGAACAAGATCAAGAACAGAGGCCCTAGTTCACAGCAAGCGGCCTTGGCGGCACAGTTACAGCAAAACGACGTCTATTTCACGAGGAAATCAAGAACTAAACAAAACCCCCAAACCCTAAGGAGAGCGACGGCTGCTAATTATAGAGCCCCGGACGTCACCCCCTGGACGTGCCCCCCCTAATGGGCTCTAAGACGATACACGGTCCAACATACCAAAAGACGGTGTCGCAGCACCCTAGCGAATTCTAGACGCTGATTTGTTTCGACGATCCCCGTTGATTCCGAATGGCTTTTGACATGAGACCACTTTTATTGGCTTCCTTATCTAATTAGATTTCCATCCATATGTGTATCGTCAAAAACGGAGCCCAGATGCACCCGTATGACCAATTTTATGACAGACTGGTCCTAGAACCCGAGATGGGTTCGAACTTGATTTGGGCCTCCACCTTGCTAACTCCAACCGGATGAGCTTCGGGCCTCCTTCTCGGTTTGGACACCCTCGCTGATCTCCTCGTCCTCTGTCTCCATGCATGGTCATATGCATGGAGCTCATGTCCTTATCATCCTCCCTTTCTTAATGAAAAGCCATCCTCCGCGTCGATTTTGCTTGAAGTCGATTCTGCACAACATGAGGACAAACGAGGTTTCCAAAATAATAGGAATGGACAATGTTGTGAGAAAGAATATGACCACATGTCCAGGTTTGTAGCATGTCTTGTCCTACAGACTTGTAGTCTCCTCGATTGAAATACACACGATCTTTGCCAATACTATCCTGCAAAAGATTAGTAAAAAGCAAAACTACAGGAATATGGCATAACAACAGTGTTGAATTTACTGTCCTCTAGTTGATCATTACTTTGCACAACAAAAGGAGAATTCGGATTTGTACAAATATAAACTCGTTGTATCAAATATTGTCCTTGGTTGTTATATTTGCCAAAAACATTATATGTATGTCTAAAAAACCATGGCAAATCAGCATATGCGTAAAGTTTCTCCTCTAAAGAACTAAGATTACATGGAACATCAAATTCAATGTAACCCAAAGTATTTAAAGAAGACAATAATTTTAGCTTATCAACTTCACTAGCATTATGAATAACGAGTCTATTTTTAGCACAAGTGTTCGATTTCAGCACACATATAGTATGATTGGTGGAAAATTTCAGCACATCAAGAGAACTCTCACCTTCCGTGAGTTTAGCATCATGGGCATTACCTTAGCTCTCATGTTCAGCAGGACTAATAGTTTATGGTTCTGAATTTTTACATGAGGCCGTGAGCATCTCATTTTCTGTCACGTCAACCTCGCTCTTTTGTACATTGTCCTGCAAAAAGGTTAGGCATAGCAGGAGGAATAACAAGAGATTGATCTAGTTGATGCACCTCATCATTTGAATTAATTACAAGAGATGGATTAACAAAATTTTCTCTCATAAGATCTTTCATATCATTCCATGTGTGAGGTTTATCTAAAAAACTTAAAGACTTCCACCAAGTTAATGCAGATTGTCTCAAAACACTAGTTGCATTTTTAATTTTTCTCCGTTCGCACATATAACTTTGTGCAAAAATATTATCTATTTTAATTTTCCACTCAATGTACTCATCAGCACCAATACCATTATAAGTAGGCGGGGAAGAAAGAATAGATTGACTTGCGGGAGGAGGTGTAGCAGCAATAGTGCGTGGCTCGTGCATCATTGATGTCTCATATTAGTACGTGTTGTAACCTATCATTGCTAGCATCAAACAAGAAAATATACAAGTATGTATTTTCCTATCAGCTACTATAGGATATGGTCAAGGAGTAAAGTCACACACTCTCAAGCGTCTTACCACGGTCTTACAAGTGTTCTTACCAAAGCAACAGGCGGTGCAATCGGTCGGTGACTGTGATACCGTTGTACCTTGAGTGTAACAGTTGAAAGGTGAACCTGTACTTGGTTAGAAGAAAGTGGACCTTTGACTGGCACAATATAATAGCAAGGAATAGCAATAATTTAATTTAAAAATTGCAAGATTAAAAAGTAGTCCCAAGCTAGTCTATGTCACTGGCCTAAACTCGTCCTAAACCTAGTTCGAGCAAGCAATACAATATAACTCAGCACAAGGACTCAAAAGGATGCAAGCACTTCTGAACTCTTTTTTTCACTTTCTTTTTCTTTCCTTCTTTATTTTTTTCTCTCTCTCTTTTTAGGTGCGGCCTTTTTTTCCTTCTTTTGGTTTTTGCACCTCTTTTCCTTTTTCTACCTTTGATTGATTTTTTAACCAGATAAGTGCCGCAATACAACCTTCAAATATATCTTGTGGTACAATGCAATTAGAGTTTAATTTCTCTCTGATATGATGCAAGACTCAAGTTCTAGGATATCAAAAAGCAGCACGATATGTGCTTCCAAAAGTAGCTCTCCAAAGTCCAACGTACATGCTAAAGAAGAAACCAAATTGGACTTGATATCTATTAGATAAGGAATTATACAAATCTTCCTATTTCTTGTCTGCTCACGTACAACTAAATTTTTCTTTTCTTTTTTTAGCAAGATGGCACAACGCATCTGTACTTTCTTGACTAACTGTCAAACAAGAAACCAATCTAATATGTGTATACAAGGCCAACTCAACACCAAACTGAGAGGAACAAATTCGAGAAGAAACTAGACTCTGACTTAAATAAACCAATGAACACAACGACGTACAAAGGACAACCATTCAATAAAGCAAACTGAAATTTAAAAATATTGCAATGGCAAAAGGGGCTGTAGGATAGGGAATACGTGGCAGTGTTTTTTCTTTGCTTTTTGTTGACTCTAGGTAATGACAAACAGATTTAATCTAAAGAGAAAAACACATAGATATACCTAACGGGCAACTAGGTCTCTGATACCACTTGATGTAGACAAGGCCCGATCTTCCGATAGATACGATAGCATCTATTAGTGGAGACTCGACGTTCACGATCTAAGCTTCGAACCAAGACTGATTTGGACCCTCGCAACCGTTACACCACTGCTCCATTGGTTATCAACCACGCGAACGCGATTGACCTCGCCGAGAAGGCTTTCCTGCAAGCGAATCGAGAACACAAGCAAGAACGGGATGAACGCAGTCTAAAATTGTAAATAAATATGAAGCTTATGATAACGAGAAGGAGTTCAAGTCTTTATTCGAAAGGACTAATCGACACAGGCAAACAAGATCAAGAACAGTGGCCCTGGTTCGCAGCAAGCGGTCTTGGCGACACAGTTGCAGCAAAACGACGTCTGTTTCACGAGGAAATCAAGAACTAAACAAAACCCCCAAACCCTAAGGAGAGCGACGGTTGCTAATTATAGAGCCCCGGACGTCACCCCCCTGGACGTGCCCCCTAATGGGCTCTAAGACGATACACGGTCCAACGGTCCAAACGACGGTGTCACAGCACCCTGGCAGATTCTGGACGCTGACTTGTTTTGACGATCCCCGTTGATTGTGAAAGGCTTTTTACGTGAGACCACTTGCATTGGCTTCCTTATCTAATTAGCTTTCCATCCATATGTGGATCGTCAAAAACGGAGCCCGGACGCGCCCATGCGACCAGTTTTATGACAGACTGGTCCTGAAACCCGAGATGGGCTCGAACTTGATTTAGACCTCCACCTTGGTGACTCGAACCGGATAAGCTTCCACTAGTAGAGAAATAACCTTTCATCCGCTTTGATTTTGGGCTTTAGTCTCGGTATTTTTTGCGTCCAGAAGTAAAGGAAGAATTAGCCCCGGTTGAAGCTACCAACAGGGACTAAAGGCCCCTGTCTTGGTATGCTTTCGCAGCAGGCCACCTTTAGTCCCGGTTAGTGTTACCAACCCGGACTAAAGGTCCTTCAACATTTAGTCCCAGTTGTTAATACCAACCGGGACTAAAGGGTGATCTTTTAGTCCCGGTTGGTGTCACCAACCCGGATTAAAGGTCTCCCACCCAGGACTAAAAGTGCCTCACAGGTCAATTTAAAAGGAGAGTGTTCAGGACCCTGTCACATGTGGTGTACAGCTGAATTGGTAAGGAGTTTATGCGCGAGGAAAGAGGTCCTGGGTTCGAATCTCACACATCGCAAGAGAGGTCTCCCTACAATTTCGTTTATTTTTCTCCTAAGGATGGACCTTTAGTCCCAGTTATGTGACCTGAGACTAAAGGCCAGGACCTTTAGTCCCGGATTCGTAGTCTCGGTTGGAAAACCGGGACTAAAGCCAGTTCTTAATCGGGACTACAACCCATTTCTCTACTAGTGTTCGGGCCTCCTTCTCGATTAGGACACACTCGCTGATCTCCTCGTCCTCTGTCTACAACCATGGGCGTATGCATGGAGCTCATGTCCTTATCAATAACCTCCTCAAGTAAGTGTCAAACTCATCCCTGCACACAATTGAAAATTAAGCTCGAGACAGCAACCCAGCTAGTCTTCTTCGATCTTACTCCGTACCAAGCAGTAAATCAATTAATCCACAATGGCTCCATCCCGACCCTGTATTCACCGGCCGGCGAATGGATCCAGCACGTCGCTGGTCTGGGTTTGGATCTGAGAAAAGTGAGAGAGAAGAGCTACCAGCATTGGCGTGCTGCACGTGGGCTCCATCATCGTTCCGATGTGCGCGTGTAGCCCACTTCAGCTGCTCCCATCTCCTTCATGTTAATGTTAACAGATAAAAAGCCTTCACCATGCATCTTCTAGTGCTTAGCAAAAATTTTGAAAACAAAGACCTGGCTGCTGGGCTCCGCCTCTCCGGACCCAGTTTGGCATAAATATTAATATTATTGAACCACTGGGTATTACCTTTCCGGACGTGTAACATGCATTTATCAAGAGATCGACCTACATATATATCTCAACTACCACGTACTGTGTCATTCTGGGGAAAAAAATAGACTGGGCATCGCTGGTTCCCAGCAGCATCGGTTGGAGACTTCGTTCTGTGTTTGAACCTTGATTATTGGTAATCCATCAAGATCAAGACAACATGCCATAGTGAAATCAGAAATGGATAAAGAATACCCGGCCCGTTTTGTAGGTTCTAGAGTTACAACATAAAAAGGGTTCATTTTTCAACCTTTTAGCAACTTGGACGAACATGTACCTACTTCCAATAGTTGTTATTTTCTGAAAATAAAAAAATGGTTTTTATTTTCTAAGAAATCATAATTAATTAATTTTATTAAATTAGAAAAATATGAAACTGTGGCACCATTTTTTCTAATAATGCTAATTATCTGCTGGTGTTCTATTTGATGGTCTGTTTTTTTTTAATTCCTGATTGATGTTTTCCCCCATAATCTTTTTCCATAGCGACCAGTACTAATACGAACACGGACAAAAACGGACACCGACCAGGTGACCGAGAACTCGGTGATTGGGCTGGACCAAATTTACCGGTAGAAATTTTGACTCTTATATATATAGTAGCAAATTTGCCCGTGCGTTGCTACGGGTCAAAAAAAAATCATGATATATTTTAAATGGAGTAGATTTTCTTTATTTACTATTTCTTTCAATACTCGTCATACCTGTTTTATTAGGGTCTTGAGTCATACCTCTTATATATATTTTAAACGATCGTAAATTTCCAGCTAGGAATAGTGTTTTTCTCTCACACCAAACCAGCCAACAGTAAATAATCCACGATCGTTTACGGCCTCCCGAACAGGCTGATTGTTTTTCATAACTGATCTTAGTGTCAGTGTGTGTTACGATAACATAACTCCCATTTAAAGTATTGCAACTACATGTCTATATTAGTCTTATGGTCTCTACATAATTGTTAGAAAATCATGTTGTACCTTTTTAAAACAAAAGAATTTAGTTTGACATTTGTAGGAAGGCTTATATAAGCGACATAAGAAAAAAAACTTCTATCTTCAGTAATGTAGCAAGTACGCCTGTACGTTGTACCAAATGTCTAAAATCTATACATTCCTAAACCAATAAGTATAAACCAAAATCTGAGTTTTAAAAGAAAAATCCAGACTGACTTAGATGTTTTTTTTGCAATGAACCATAGTAATATCTTGGTCTTACTCGAAGTGGTAGAACAATATGGCAAACTGTAGCCAATTAAACTTTATTAGAACGAACCAGGCCAACTCATCATGAGTAAAGGAACGTCCTAGTCCTATAGCCCAAGACCAATCCACTCTAATGGCCCTGGGCCTAACTGACCAGTTGGGCTGCAGATAGTCCGATTTGATTGGACGGTTCAGATTGTGCCCGCACCGGACAAAACTGGCTATCAGCGCTCCTCCAATGGAACCCTAGCTCACTTTCTGTTTCTAGCTTCTCCTGCCTTTTCTCATTGCAGCGGCGGCGCCGTCAAGTACCCCTCGCCGAAGCACAAGTGAAACGTTGTCTTGTTCGTGGCGGCTCGGGTGTTTGGCGACGCAGTGCCCAGCCAGAAGCTCGGTGCCCTTGCTGACGACTAGACGATCCCTCAGCAGGCTCGACGGCTGCGAGCGTGCCGGCCGCGGGAGCGCCGTGAGCCACAGGGAGTTTAGGACGCTGGCCTCGGTGTCGAGCGCGCCTAGCGAGCGCGCCGGCAGCAGGGACGCCGTCCTGGGGCGAGCGAGCCGGCCGCGAGGACGCCGTTCCGTGCTGGAAGCGCCGCCTCTCCCCGCCCGACGCTGCTGTCGTGCCTCAGCGCCTTTCCGCACCTCCGCGCCAGGCCACCAGCCTCATCTACGCCGGCCTCGCTCGAGCTGTCGTCGTCTTCCCGTCCCGCGTCGCCGTGGCATCATCGTCCTGCCTCGCCCACGCCACCCTCTCCCCATCCCGCGTCATGGCCATTAGTCGTCGTGCACGCTCTCCGGCGATTTTGCTCATTGGCGTCTGATTTAAATCAATCTGTGTTTGATTTTGGTTATATATGGGGTTGTAAGTCGAGGTGGTGATTTCTGGTTGTAAAAAATAGCGAATCTCTTTCTCGATTCGATTTGCAGTTCGTTTTTTACTTGATTTGGAGTTCTTACGCCTATTTCTTTTTCCTTCTTTGTTTCTGTTGTATCTTCCAAACGTAAACGTACTGTACCTGAACTCGAGTTTCTTTTCTTCCCGGTCTCTATTGCGTCCGATTTTTGTTGGATTCAGAAGCAATTTTTTTATCCGATCTGTCGGAGTTCTAAAATAGTTATTTTTTTTCACGGGCTGTTACGCGTAGGACAGTAGGATTAGTACTTTCCGGATTAGTTAGAGGTGGCTTGGTATATATATATATATATAAAAGATAAAATAATAATTGTTATATAGGTATAGATATAGAGTTAGTTTCTGCATTCATGGTGTTAGTCACGGTCTCTTTAATATTACTAGCAAACGTGCCCGTGTGTTACAATAGAAAATACAATTTGTTGTGTCATTGAAGATACACAACTTGTCAATATGATATGGTTGATAACTAGAGGAGACGTGGTGCTAAGGTTGCAGGGTTCAGGTCTTTTGATCTAAATCCAGATTGGTCTGTCACTCTCCACCGATAGATATCTTGAACCTGACAGAAGATCAGAAACCACGTCCCCTTCAGCAGGGCTCCTTTGGAATGTAGGATTGGAAAAAAAACGGAGGAATAGGAGAAACACTGGAATAGGATAGGAATGCACTTAGAAAACAGATGAACGAAGAACATAGGAATTTTATTGAAAAGAGTGTTTGGATGAGTGTAGGAAAAACAAGGGGGAACAATAGTACATGTAAGTTTAATCAGAGTCTTAACATGCTCTTAGCCCTTAAGAAATTAAATTAATACAGAAAGCAAATCACCACGTAAAAGAATAAAAAATAAATAAACAATTCCTAACACTCCGTCCCTTGTCTCTCAAGTCTCGACCGGAGCATTCTCTCAGCCTCACTCTCCCTTGTCTCCTCTGTCACTAGTAGAGAACAGATATTTGATCCTCGGCCAAAATGGGCTCTAGTCCCGGAATTTTTTGCCCCCGGGACTAGAAATACCTTTACTCCCGGTTGGTGGCTCCAACCGGGACTAAAGGCCCCTGCCCAACGGCTACTGCGCCAGACAGAGGTGGCAGGGACCTTTAGTCCCGGTTGGAGCCACCAACCGGAACTAAAGGTATACTTTTACTCCCGGTTGGTGGCTCCAACCGGGAGTAAAGGTCTACTCCCGGGCCGTGGCTGCGCCCGGGGTTGGAAAGTTACCTTTAGTCCCGGTTGGATCTATCAACCGGGACTAAATGTTCTCCCTTTATAAATCGGCCGTCTCCTCCTTCCTCCCCGAGCCCGAGCTCAGCACATTTTGAAGCTCACTGCAGTAGTGTTCTTGCTTCCTCCCTCCCTCCTTTGTTCCTCCATCCATTCTTCGATTCCTCCGTCGATTCTTCAGTTGTAAAGGTTACCAATCTCATACTCTCATTTTTTACCATTTTCTTATGCCATTTTATTCACTATATATATTTATGGTTCTTTATTGTGGTTTTTTTTCATTTGTAAGCAATTTGAGCTCAAAATCACTTTAAGCTTGCATATTTACATGAAAGAAGGTTAAAGTATATATAAATATAAAGTTAGAAAATAGTTAGAAAATTATAGCAAATCCTTACTAGTTGAACTTGCGGACCGTGTTCAGGTCGGCGAGGATGTTCTCTGCCGAGCGGTAACGGACGTCAAGGAGGAGCTTTGATTCTACGAGGGAGAGCGATAACGGTCGTGGAAGACCGTGTTCCCTTCCTCGTAGAATCGGAGCTCTTCCTTGACCAAGTACGGTGCCGTCCGGTGGAGAAATCCTCGCCGAGCTGATCACGTAAGCAAGGTCAACTAGTACGGATGGTTATTTATTCACATGTCCCGATATCGTCGTAGTAGTCTGTCAATCACCGTACCTAAACATAGTATATATAAATAAAAACTTAGAAAATAGTTAGAAAATTATAGAAAATCCGTACTAGTTGAACTTGCGGACCGTGTTCAGCTCGGCAAGCATGTTCTCTGTCGAGCGGTAACGGACATCAAGGAGGAGCTTTGATTCTACGAGGGAGAGCGACAACGGTCGTGGGAGACCGTGTTCCCTTCCTCATAGAATCGGAGCTCTTCCTTGACCAAGTACGGTGCTGTCCGGTGGAGAAATGCTCGCCGAGATGATCACGTAAGCAAGGTCAACTAGTACGGATGGTTATTTATTCACACGTCCCGATATCGTCGTAGTAGTCTGTTATGTGTGTACATTCCCATTCTTCTGTTAATTTGCGGAAATATCATATGAATTACTTACCTGCCGCAGTAAAAGACGAGAACACAATGACCATTAAAAATATCATTGTTTAGAGATCTAGATAATTTTATAGTTTGTTAATTTTATTTGTTTACAAAAGAAGAAATTTATAGTGTATTAAAAAATGAGTATAGAGAGTAGATGGCAACTGCTTCCGGGTCCTCGGCCTCTCATGGGTTTCCAAAGCGACTTAGGCCGGGCCTTCCTCTCATTCCATGCGGCAAGTGTCGTGATGAGATGAAGATTGTGATGGAGTACCGAGTGAAGAAGGAGGGTCCCAACAAGGATCGTATCTTCTACAAGTGTCCGGATCGCAATGTGAGTTATTTTATCGTATTTAATGATTATGGTTAGTTTATACCTATTTTCATGATGGTTGTGATTAAAGTTCTAGTTTTTTGTTTTAATTTCAGTGGGATGGCAGTGGACGATGTTCAGGCTTCTACTGGGAGGAAGAGTATGTTGAACTCGTGCAAAAATATCTTGCACAACAGGCAGATACGGCGGCTAATGAGGCAGTGATCCAGCCAAAGAAGCCCAAAGATGTTGCACAATCGGGGGATCTGTCTGTTTTAGTTGAGATTGGTCGCGAAATCCTTGTGCTCCTGAAATGTATTTTAGCTTTAGTTCTTTTAGTGGTAGTTGGGATTGTCTACATTGTAGCGATGCTTTCATAAATTTGTATCTTTTGTGGTGGCACGCATGTTGTATAAATAATTAATTATGATCTAGATTTTAATATGATATTTATGTCATGTAATGCAGATGAGCCGTCATTGGATGTATAATGCTGATCGCCGCTCACAAGAGTTCATTGACGGCGTGCATTCTTTATTACGTGCGGCCGAGACAAACAAACGCGACGGTTTCATGTGCTGCCCATGTGCCATATGTAAGAATACGGTGGAATATCCTTGCTCAAGGACTCTTCATTCACACTTGTTCAAGTCGGGTTTCATGCCAAACTATATTTGTTGGACAAAGCACGGAGAAACCGGTGTTGTAATGGAAGAAGATGAAGAAGAACAATGGGACGACAATGATATTATTCCTGATGGTGCGTGCTTCAATGATACTGCAATGGGAGAAGCTGAAGAAGAGGTAGCCGCAGAAGATGAGCCGGCTGATGATCTTTGTCAGGTCATTCGTGATGCACAAAGAGAATGTGAAAGTGAAAAGAAGAAGATCAAGTTCGAGCGGATGCTAGAAGATCACAAGAAATTGTTGTACCCAACTTGTGATGCAGGGCAGAAAAAGTTGGGAACCACACTAGAATTGCTGCAATGGAAGGCAAAGAATGGTGTATCTGACAAGGGATTTGGAGAGTTACTAAAAATCCAAAAGAAGATGCTTCCGAAGTACAATGAATTGCCCGCCACTACCTACGAAGCAAAACAAGTTGTCTGTCCTATGGGGCTAGAAATAGAGAAGATACATGCATGTCCTAATGACTGCATCCTATACCGTGGCAAAGAGTACGAGAAATTGGATGCATGCCCGGTATGCCATGCGTCGCGGTATAAGATCAGGCGAGATGACCCTGGTGATGTTGAGGGCGAACGTCCACGTAAGAAAATCCCTGCCAAGGTTATGTGGTATGCTCCTATAATACCACGCTTGAAACGTCTGTTCAGAAACAAAGAACATGCAAAATTGTTACGATGGCACAAAGAAGACCGTAAGGTAGACAATATGTTGAGACACCCTGCTGATGGGTCCCAGTGGAGAGCAATCGATAGAGAATTCCCGGAGTTTGCAAATGACGCAAGAAACTTAAGGTTTGCTTTAAGTACAGATGGTATCAATCCTTTTGGAGAGCAGAACAGTAGTCATAGCACTTGGCCTGTTACTCTAAGTATCTACAACATTCCTCCTTGGTTATGCATGAAGCGGAAGTTCATTATGATGCCTGTGCTCATCCAAGGCCCGAAGCAACCTGGCAATGACATCGATGTGTACCTGAGACCACTTATTGATGAACTTCTCATTTTGTGGAATAAAGAAGGTGTACGTGTGTGGGATGAGTACAAACAGGAACACTTTGATCTGCGAGCATTGTTGTTCGTAACAATCAATGATTGGCCTGCTCTAAGTAATCTTTCAGGACAGTCAAACAAGGGATATAATGCATGCACACACTGCTTCGGTGATATTAGAGGTGTATTCTTGAAAAAATGTCGAAAGGTCGTGTACCTTGGCCATCGTCGATTTCTTCCTGCAAATCACCCCGTAAGAAAGAAAGGTAAGCATTTTAAAGGGAAAGCAGACCACCTGACCAAGCCTCGCAACCGAACCGGTGAGGATGTACTCGATATGGTCAATGATGTGAAAGTCGTCTTTGGAAAAGGACATGGAAGCCAACCTATTCCGAAAGACGCTAACGGTCACGCACCCATGTGGAAGAAAAAGTCCATATTTTGGGACCTACCCTATTAGCAAGTCCTGGAGGTCCGTAGCTCGATCGACGTGATGCACCTGACGAAGAATCTTTGTGTGAACCTGCTAGGCTTTATGGGTGTGTATGGAAAGCCTAAGGACACATTTGAAGCACGACAGGACCTGCGTTGTTTGAGAGAAAGAGACAACCTGCATCCAGAGAAGACAGATGATGGACGCCATTACTTACGTCCTGCTAGCTACACTCTAAGCAAAGAGGAGAAGGAAATCATGTTTGAATGCTTAAACAACATCAAGGTACCATCCCATGTGACAGAGAAGAAATTCTGTAACTTAAAGTCCCATGACTGTCACGTTCTCATGACGCAATTACTTCCAGTTGCATTAAGAGGAATTCTACCTCCAAATGTACGTCTAGCCACCGTAAAGCTATGTGCATTCCTCAATGCAATTTCTCAGAAGGCAATTGATCCAACTGATCTAGCTAAACTACAGAATGATGTGGTTCAATGTCTCGTCAGCTTTGAGTTAGTGTTCCCTCCTTCCTTCTTTGATATTATGACACACCTCCTAGTTCACCTAGTCAAGGAGATTTTCACTCTCGGTCCTGTGTTCCTACACAACATGTTCCCCTTAGAGAGATTCATGGGAGTCCTAAAGAAATATGTTCACAACCGTGCTCGCCCAGAAGGAAGCATCGCCAAGGGCTATGGAATAGAAGAGGTCATTGAGTTCTGTGTTGACTTTATTCCCGACCTTGACTCGATTGGTGTTCCTGAATTGAGACATGAGGGGAGACTAAGCGGAAAGGGGACACTAGGGAGGAAAACATATATTGGTACGGATGATGATTATTTCAATAAAGCGCACTACACAGTTCTACAGAACTCCTCTTTGGTAGATCCGTATATTGAGACACACAAGGATCTCTTACGATCCGAGTTTCCAGGGAAGACTGAAGCTTGGATTACGCATAAGCACATGGAAACTTTCGGCGGTTGGTTGCGAAAAAAATGTCAAGGTGATGAGAGCATCCATGAGCAACTGTATTTATTGGCTATGCAACCATCATGGCATATCGTCACATACAAAGGGTACGAGATAAATGGGAACATATTCTACACAGTAGCCCAAGATAAAAGGAGTACCAACCAAAACAGTGGTGTCCGCATAGATGCCACAGACCCGAATGGGAATAAGCAGACATATTATGGACGCATAGATGAAATATGGGAACTAGAATATGCACCTACTTTGAAGATCCCATTGTTCAAGTGCCAATGGGTCAAGGTGACCGGAGGCGGAGTAACAGTAGACAACGAGTATGGAATGACAACAGTAGACCTTAGTAATATTGGGTACAAAGACGAACCATTCGTCCTTGCCAAGGATGTGAATCAGGTGTTCTATGTCAATGATATGTCTACCAAACCAAAAAGAGGGAAAAACGATAATGACTCAACCAAAGAGCCAAAGCGCCACATAGTTCTTTCAGGGAAAAGAGTCATCGTGGGAATTGAGGACAAGTCGGACATGTCAGAAGAATATGAAAAGGATGACCGAATTCCGCCCTTCAAAGTGAACAAAGACCCTAGCATCTTGGTAAATGATGAGGACACTCCATGGTTACGAAGCGATCATAACCAAGGGACATACGTAAAGAAGAAGTTCACTGCTGTGCCCACTTGATGATATAGTGATTTAATATAGTGTGTGTTTGAGATATTATGTAATAATTGTGAATTCAGATGTTTATTATGTCATGTTTCAAATTAAATCAATGTTTGATTTGGTGGGATTTCTCTCTCAAAAAGGTAAATTAGGATACTGAGTGATGAAAAATTAAAATATTAACGTTAAAATGATGTGAAAACAAATTTCCTATCCAAAACCAATAATTTTAATAATTTTAATTAAACACTACATTTTTGCATTAACGAAATAATAAATATTAGTTACATTATGTTTTATAATTCTAACAAAAAATAAAAAAAGTTAGGTTATCGATTTTTCCTATGTGCAATAAACAAAAATAAAATTCATATTTTTAACAAAATAATTTTATGCCTTTTATTTAATTTACTATGTATTTAATAAAAACTATTGCATTTCTATTGTATTTAACAAGACTATTGCTTAAAACAGGCGGGAAACGAAACTGCAGGCCACCTTTACTCCCGGGTGGGAAGCCCACCCGGGAGTAAAGGTGGGCTGCAGTTTCGTGGCCCGCCAAAAAAAAAGCCTTTACTCCCGGTGCGTGTTACCAACCGGGAGTAAAGGTATACCTTTACTCCCGGTTGGTAACACGCACCGGGAGTAAAGGCACCTTTACTCCCGGTTGGTAATACGCACCGGGAGTAAAGGGTTTTTACTCCCGGTTGGTGGCTGGCACCGGGAGTAATTCTCCTCTGCTATATAACCTCCAGCGCCTGGCAGATCGATCTGCTCGTCTTCTTCCTCGTCGAACACCGCCGCCCTCTTCTTCCTCGCGCCGCGTCCGTTCGCCTTCCGTGACACCGGCGCCGCCGTCTTCTTCCTCGTGCGGCCTCCACCGCGCGCGCCCGTGTCCCCTCCTCCGCGCTTGCCCGTGGCCCTCCACCGCGCCCTCCTCCGCGCCCGAGGCCCTCCACCGCGCGTTGCCCCACCGCGCCGGCCCGAGGCCCTCCAGTACGTACACTGCCGAGCTTCGAGGTGATATATTCGTCGATCTCTTTGTACATTCGTCCGAGCCCTCCACTGCCGAGTTATAGATCACGTCGAAAACTACAACTTTGGTGTAAGCCATGTGTCAACGGTCGAGGTCGATTGAAAATTCCAAATTTTGAATCACAAAATCTAGAAACTAAAAATGAATATTTGGAACTCTAAATGATTTTAAATAAAAACATATCTTAAGGCAAGTTTTGAATATTTGGAACTCTAAATGACAAGTATAATTAAGGATCACCAATGAAATTACTTTAGAAATTAATTAGATCGATGTAAATCCATGGCTTGTATAATAAACACGCTATATATTATTTGGAAACAACGCTACGAACCATCCGCTAATGATCCAGCCCATCAACCGCCATATATTCATCACTATATGATATGCCATTATTTCAAGATGCAGTTTCAATAGAAGAATTTTTTCTATCTTCATAGATCAATGTTTGTTAACGAAATTTTATCCAAATATATTCATGTAGGGTCTTTTTTTTTGAAGGATTTGTTGTAGGATATATAATGGTCAAATAGGAACTCAATTTTGATATCCAGTTTATAAACTAAGCGTTTTTTAGTTTATCAAAAATATCACATGTTTCTTCATTTGTGAACTTTGAATATACAGATATAATATATTAATGTTGCTAAAGTAATATGAGCATTACATATTTTTTTCCGGGAAGACTATCTTCAAACTTTATATCATAGCATCAGAGATCGCCTGTAGAAGAAGAAAATAAATTCTTATCATTTCGGAAATAGTAATGGTTATATGAGCAATAAGACACATATACTTACATTTCATAATGACTTATACTTATATTATTAACATAGAATTTTCTCATATGATGAATGACTACATGGTTGATCACATGGTACATAGGATCACAACATCACGCACCGACACCGCCCCGGCCCGCCTCACGTCGTCGTCGTCGTCAGCACGCCGGCCCGCCTCACGTCATCGTCGTCAGCACACCGGCCACCGCGCCGACACGTATATATACGTCATTTGTATTCATATGCATTTCGTCCATGCGTTTCTATGTATACGGCGGAGCACCGCCGCCCTCGTTCACCCATGTGTACAGACATATATACGGCGGAGTGGAGCACCGCCACTCTTGTCACACCGCCCTTTCTCGTGCCCTAATTCGCCCTAGTACCGACATAGTTCGTCCTAGTGTGGCGAATTGCGTCCGTGATCGAGGGGCAAGATTTAATAATGCATATTGTTTGTAGATTTTACGCATGTAATAAGCAAAGATTTGACGTACTATATATTGGTTTTGTTTTTTGAAGCTAGATGGCCGACCCGAGAAATATGGATGAGGAGGAGTTGATGATGAATTTGATCAACACTGGCACTCAAGTTGCCGGCGATGATGGTGCTAAAAATAACGTGCAAGAGGATGTAGATGACGGGAGTCAGTACTTAGCTCTTGAACAAAATGAGCAACAACATATTGGCCAAGTATATATTTTTTATTATTAGCTATATATATATATTATCATATGTCTTATGTGTGCTCATGACATTAAAAATAATGTTTATGTTTTGTAGCCCTCTGGATCGACATCAACAACTACAACGAAGAGTAAAAATGTTCGAGGTCCCAAAAAGCCATTGGAGGGTCGCTTCATCATCTCGGAGTTCAATGTGGATACAGGAGAACCGGGGGGGCCGAATAAAATGAAATTTGTGCACCACTGTGGTTACCTTGTACGGGACCGGCTCCCGATTAGTACCCGTGAATGGAAGAAGAAGACCAATGCTCCTCATATCAGTTTTGTCTCCGATCGTGACAAGGCGTTAATTTGGAATGATGTCTTGGTACATTTCACGCTCCAAACAGATGATTATGATGATATAATAGATGGTGATGAATTGAAGGAGCGAGTTAGGGATTGGGCAATGAAGAAGATGGCCACCCAGTTTCAGACTTGGAAGAAACACCTATACACGACGTATGTCAAGAAGAACATAGCACCAGATTTTACTGTCCCAGGCCCGATCTCAAAGCAGAGGCCCTATTGGGATGAGTTTGTACAGTACAAGACTTCAGAAGAGGGTGTGAGTCGGGTGATAAAGAACCAACGTAATGCCCAACAGAAGACATACCACCATACCTTGGGATCAGGTGGCTACCCGACTGCCATTAAGAAGTGGAACAAAATGGAAGCAGACCTTCTTGCCAAGGGTATCAGACCAGAATCACTCGAGTGGGGAGAACATGCAAAGAATTGGTTTTTCGCTCATGGGGGAACACTAGACCAGGAGACAGGGAAGTGCGTTTATGGCGCAAGACTGCAAGAAGCAGCAGAAAGATTGTTTTATGCTCAAAGAGCTACTGCTAGTGGTGCGTTCAGGCCCAACAGAGAGAAGAATGAGCTGACATACGCCATCGGGACTATTGAACATGGTGGCCGAACTAGAGGCAAAGGAAGTGTCTCGTGGGAGCATGGATTCCCTCAGGACAGACCTTCCTACAGAAGTCGCCAGAGAAAGAAGGAAGAAGAGGCACACCGGCTCCAGAGGTTGGAGGAAGCGGTGCGTGAAGCACAGGAGCGGGAAAAAAACCTTGAAGCGAGAATGCAGGAGGAAATCAAAAGGCAAGTGCAAATAGCAGTGAGTGCAAGCAAGCAGGCATCAGAGCCAGGAATCAACATTAGCCAATCTGTTCAGTTGAAAAGCAGCTGCGCTTCCACGGAGATACCAAATCAAGGGGACACAGGACTGCGCTTCCCTGTGGATGACGTCACTGAACCTTGTACAACGTGTGAGCTACACATTCCGAAGGAGAATTCCACAATCAAGGTGGCTATCGGTCTTGTTAATCCTATCGACCGAACCAAGACACCAAGGATTCATGGGAATATAATCCAAGAAGGATATGCCACCATCTCGGTAGATAAAGCTGAAAAAGGTTTTAGTGATTTGCCTCTTGACATTCCTGGAGGTGATGGCGAGAAGACTCTAGGAGAAGCGGAGAAGACATTCATTCTATGGCGCAAGCGCTACATCATCATTCCAGGGATGTTGGCTCCACCTCCTTCTGAACTACCTCACCATAGGTACGTGCGGATGAAAACACTACATCATTAATTTGTATTGGCTTAAATAATTAACAATCTGCTCATAATAATATGTCATTCCTTTTTTTGTAGCAGATCCTCCCCCAACCTAAATCCAATTATTCAATCGCCAGATCATCATAGTGCTCTGTACGATGACATTGTGTTGGAAGACGAGGCTGCATCCACACCCTCTCCAAGGAGGTCTCCAACGCCGCAGCCGCCACCTCCAAGGAGGTCTCCAACGCCGCTGCCAACACCTCCAAGGAGGTCTCCAACGCCGCTGCCAACACCTCCAAGGAGGTCTCCAACGCCTCCCCCGCCCCCGCCTACCAAGAAGCCTAGCAAGAGGCCAGCCCCTCAAACGAAGAACCAGTCCCCGCCTACAAAGAAAGCCACCGTGAAACCAAGGGCTATTCCCAAAATAATATCTGAAGAGAAGGAAGAAGGAACTGATGCATATAAAAAAGACATGTCTAGATTCTATGACAAACTTAAAATGAATCAAGAAGCAAGGAGAAACCCAGAGAAACCGTACTTCTTCGTAGCTCCGGATATTTTAAGAAAAAAGGTGACTTCTTACCAGCATCAACAGCGGGAATCTCGTAAGCCGTCCAAATCAACGTTATCAGACTATGACCGCACTCTCACCAAGTCAATTGAGGCGGCACAGAAAAAGAAGCGGGCAGGGAAAGGAGTTGCCCAACTCGGACAACAAGCGCACCAATCAATCCCCCCGCTAGTTGTTGGTAATGAATATGGTTCGAATTTAGGATTAATGCATCAGGCAAACATACCTCCGGATGTCGATTTGGATCACCTTGGTGAATTTCTTGATGAGACTGGTCTCGACCTTTACCAGATGTTTGGTGATGGAAACATTGAGAGTGCGGCGGAGGTTGATATTTGGAAGAAAAAATTTGTACTAGGCCAGAGTCTATACAACCCTCAAGCCTTATCTGATCTGGGGACGCAAATGTACCTGCTAAACAAGTGGTACATGCAGGCGTCTACCAGTGGAGACTTCTGCGTTGGTGTCAGAATTAGAGACGAACATTGGCTCCGTGGCGATGATGTTATGTATGTTGACTTTGCAGAATTTCATCAACTATGCCACCTGACCTCTCTGGACAAAGTTATCATTAGCTGCTATTGCCTGTAAGTAATAATTCTTTCGATCTATTATTAAACTCATCATATGTGTGTATATGCATATAAATTATCCTAACAAGTACTATATATATGCAGATTTACAATGACAGAGCTCAGAAAGGAAGGCTGCAATGAAATTGGTTTTGTTGATCCCCATATAGTATTCAAAGACCCAATTACTCCAATGACTAATTGGAAGTCTGAGTCAGAGAGTAACCTCATGAACTTCTTAGTGAACCAACGCCACAAGAAGGATATACTCTTTCCCTATAACTTCAAGTGAGTGTTAATCATGTCGATCATAGCCTTAATGGCTCATATGTTGATTCTAGTTAATTAATGAGTGTTATGCGTTATATCCTATAAACACATGCAGCAATCACTGGATATTGATGGACATCGATCTGGTGAAAAGTCACTTGATAATCTATGACTCGATGAGAAAACCACAACAAGACTACCAAGATATGATAGATATTATCCAGAGGTAATTTCGGGATCTCTAGCAACTATATATACACACAAACATGATGATTAACTATATCTGATGACGTGGCAAATTTTTTATTGGGCAGTGTTTGGAAAACCTTTATTGAGAAGCAACACATGGAAAAATGCAAAAGCCACTGAATGTAATCCCATTGAAAGTAAGTCCCCTGAATCGCATCATCTTTATTAATTAAACATATAGCTTTCACCGGATCACCAGATTGGATGACAAATCTTTTTCTCGTAAAGTGGTGTCTGAGGCAGGAACAGGGGAACAACTACTGTGGTTACTATGTTTGCAAGTTTATCAAGGTGCTCTCCCAAAGAACTCCTACAGAGAGACTCAAAGTACGTTAAAAATACACTATATATTCATTTAATTATTATTATTGATTGTGTTACTATGTCTTTATATATATATATGTACATATATTAATTTATTTTCCTTTAATTCAAACCTGTAGACTCGATGGTTGGAGGAAAAGGTCATACGGCAAGACCAAATCAAAGCAATTCAAGAGTCTATAGCCGGATTTTTTAATGAGCAGGTCATCGATTCCAAGGGCGAGTTCTACTTCGACCCAACACTGCCATTGAAGCCAAGCTAGAGGATGAGAAGAAACTTGTTATGTCACAACAACTATAATGCAATCTTTTGTAATATATGCACATGAAATAATATAATGTAAAATACACATATGCATACATGTATGTAAATATATATATGATGCATGCATATATATATATATATATATATATATATATATATATATATATATATATATATATATATATATATATATATTTCTATGCTTGAATTGTGTGATTTAATACGTTCATTGTGCTTGAACCGAAACATACTATATTCGCGTATAAATGTATAATTAGCAGCGTACAATACGACTTCGAAAACCTATTTTGAAAAGAAAACAAAAAAATGAAAAGAAAAGAAAAAAGAAAAAAACCTTTAGTCCCGGTTCGTATTATCAACCGGGACTAAAGGTGCCGGCCATCGTGGCATGTCAGGAGGCACCTTTAGTCCCGGTTGGTGTTACCCACCGGGACTAAAGGTCCTCCTTTAGTCCCGGTTCCTGACCCGGGACTAAAGGACCCCCCCTTTAGTCCCGGATGCTTGCTCCCGGGTGGGGAACCGGGACTAGAGGGGGTTCCCCACCGGGAGTAAAGCTCGGTTCTCTACCAGTGTGTGCTCTCCCTTTCTCGGTCTCTCCCCCGCACAGCGGCGTGAGCAGGACAGGAACACATGGGCAGCTCCGACCTCCCTCCTGCTCAGGGATGCGCAGGACGATGAGGGCGACCGGCAAGGGTGGTTGTAGCCGTGTGAGAGGACGCGGTGGCACGAGCACATCTGCCCTCCTCTCTCTTCCCTTGCAAGCGCGGTCACCAGAATTGGTGAGTACACGAAGTTGAGCGTGCTGTTCTTGTGGTTGTCCAGTGGCTAATCATGACTTGGCCAGATGGCCAGCGAATTGCCTCAACGCTGGCGCCAGAGCGGGTGAGTACAGGAAGCCTATGTTTTTCTCCGGTGGCTAATCACGATTCGGCTAGCGAATTGCCTCGATCCTCCGCACGAGTCAATAAAACAATGAGGTGCACTACTGGAAAACCGAGATTTACCTAGTGTTTAATGGTTTGCCTAGTGTCAATCGTCGGACACTAGGCAAAGAGCTTGTTTGCCGAGTGTTAGACCCCGGAGCACTCGGCAAAATAAAGGCACTAGGCAAAATAACGATTTGCCGAGTGTCGACACTAGGCAAAGAAATTCACTCAGTAAATGACCATTTTGCCTAGTGTCAATACTAGGCATATCATCACACTCGGCAAAGGCTGCCGGAGGGCAACCGCCGTTACCATTTTGCCGAGTGTCTTCCGTTAACACTCGGCAAAATTAGAACTTTGCCTAGTGTCTCCGGACGACACTAGGCAAACTGACCAGTTTGCCTAGTGTCTTACAGAGACACTAGGCAAAATATATATATATTTTTTATTTTAGCTTCCAATTTTTTTCTGTAGCTTTCCTACTATACCTTGACCAATATGTTGAAAGTTGGCACAATTTTATGAAATTTTGCTATATTTCTTTAGTTTATTTAATTTCTTTGAATTTTTTTGATAAATGCAAATTTGAACTGCAAGTGTGACGAATAATGGCAATTCATGAATGCAAAAATGATATTCATGTTAGTAAGTGTTAGTTGAGGCCGTATCCAGAAACAAACCAAAAATTTCACACATCTTCACGTCGAGACATGACCACGAACTTACGAGCAAATAGTTTTTAAATTCTATTAAATGAAAACAGAGTCTGAAATTCATGAAACTTGTCGACAAGTCAAGACATCGCATGCGGGTGCCATGATAAAAATTTAAAAAGATTTCGAGCACATCGTCACGTATGATGCTTAGAAACCCTAACATCACATGTGGAGATGTTAGGGTTTCTAAGCATCATACGTGACGATGTGCTCGAAATCTTTTTAAATTTTTATCATGGCACCCGCATGCGATATCTTGACTTGTCGACAAGTTTCATGAATTTCAGGCTCCGTTTTCATTTAATAGAATTTAAAAACTATTTGCTCGCAAGTTCGTGGTCATGTCTCGACGTGAAGATGTGTGAATTTTTTGGTCTGTTTCTGGATACGGCCTCAACTAACACTTACTAACATGAATATCATTTTTGCATTTATGAATTGCCATTATTCGACACACTTGCAGTTCAAATTTGCATTTGTCGAAAAAATTCAAAGAAATTAATAAACTAAAAAAATATAGCAAAATTTCATAAAATTGTGCCAACTTTCAACATGTAGTCTCATTTTATGTAGGGAGGCTCGATAAAAAGTTTGAAGACCAAAATTGAAAAAAAATAAATAAGTTTGCCTAGTGTGCCACCTAGACACTAGGCAAACTGCACTATGTGAAAAACATTTTGCAGCAACGAGGCAAATTTTTTGTAGGGGCGGCTGGTGATGGAGCCGCCCCTACAGTGACACGCTCGTAGCCCAGAGACCAGTCACTCCTACAAATAGAACAATAGGGACGGCTGGTGATACGAACCGTCCCTACAAATAGATCGAATTTATAGAGGCTGCTGATAATACTAGCCGCCCCTACTGTGTCCATTTGTAGGGGCGGCTGAATCACCGACGGCCACTACAAATACCGAACCACAATAAAATTCGGTTTGCCTCGCCCAGCCCGTCGCCCTCTCTTTCTCTTCCCTTCGCTCCCGCTCCCTCTCCCTCTCGACGCGACCTCCACGGCCGTCCCCACGGGGGAGCCTAGGGTTTCGCCTCCCCGCCGCCGGCCGTCCCCACGGCCGCACCCCCCGCGGCGGCGTCAGCGGCCGTCCCCACGGGCTCCCCTCCGGCGGCGGCGCCCCCCGGCATGGCCAAACCCGGCGCACCGGCCCTGTTCTACCGCACATGCGCACCGCCGCCCTCACAGAGTCACGGCTCCTCCCCAGTCCCTAGCCGCGCCGCCGCCCACAAGGTCGCCTTCACCGGCAGCAGATCAAAGTCGGACCGTCGCATCGCATCTCAACTAGTGGCTGCCCAGATCCACATCTGTGGACATCGCCGCCACGCATCCTGTAGGCGAGGCACAAGCGGAGGGGGGAGGAGGTGGTTCATTGCCCGACCCAACCCGGCGACCCTACTGCTCCGGCCGTCGCGTCCCACCATTGCCCCAACATCAGAGGTCCGTCTAGGTCTGCACGGGTTGAGCTCCTCCCTCCAACGGCGGCCGAGGTACCCTTATGGCGCGATGGCGAGGTACACATTCCTTCAGATCCGGTCCTCTCCCACCACCTTTCGCACATACAGATGCCTGATTTGGTTGTTCGCTTGTTGATTTCGTGTTTTGTGGTGGTGGTGTGCCGGTGGTTCAGATGAATACCAAGGAAGGAAGGTTCGTACAGGATGCAGCCCAAGTGTTTGATGGAATTCCGAGAAGTGGCGTAAGTACATGTGCTGGTGGGTAAGTATCCATGTTTCTTTGCCCATAATTACTAGAAGTAGTGAATCCAGTATTCTCAAGCAGATAGTGATGGCTTGGTTGATGTTTCAGTATTCTAAAATTAGATAATGATGACTGAATGTTGAATGCAGACTTCATTCAAGTACTACAGAGTGAACTTTCTATTGGCGTGCATATTTTTAAGAATGTCTTCAGTGACTCTTATTACATGTGACAAATCAAATGTTTGTGTGCTGCCTTGTATACCAAGATAAATAAATACTAACAAGATGGTTGCTTATTTGCCGGCTGGGGATGAAATCAATATGTAGTTAGCTATTAGAGACTGAAGATTTCTTTTAGCTAGTAGCATTTCATTATGTGTAATTAGAGACTGAAGATTTCTTTCTTAAATTGTTATTACCAATGTATTCCTTTTGTTTTCCTCACAGAGAAACTTCTATTGGCCCATTGGCAGATCGCAGGTGTTCGACTTTATTAGGAAGCACATAAATTCAGCCACTATATTATTAACTGGGAATTCCGTTTGTGGAATTGCTATTTCTGAAGGTTAGTTTCAATAACTGGGAACCTTCAGCGTAAAATGTGACTGCACAACATTGACAGTCTCCAGGAAATTGCTTCTTTTTTTTGTGCTGGTTAGTTATCTCTCTGAATTTTTTGCTGTACTGCAGACATTGCATCTGGCTCAGACCGTATACTGGATGACATAGTATGTAGCAGGGATGTATTAATGCTTTACTTTATAATAATGATTTCCATCTTGGTTGAAATTTTAGAGCTGCACATGAATGATTGTTTGGCATCTTTCTATCATTTGTTTATTCACTGACATCTTTCTTGAAGATGCATATCTCAGTATTTAATAGTTTGGCATCTGCATAGCTGTCCATACTTAGTCTGAAATTTGACATATTATAAATAAAAATCCAGTTGAAAACTGTAGTCAACTTCCTTGGCATCAATGGCATGAGCATGCAAAGTAGGCTATGCTAATAAACTATTTAGCTATGTAGTATGTAAAATTCCTGCTGAAAAATTGAAGCTTTCACTACTACTGTGAAATTGAGGTGCTTAAAAAACATGAGTTGAGTTTAGCTATGTATGTAAAATTCCTGTTGAAAAATTGAAGCCTGTCTAGATAATTTCGGTAAACTTCAAATCCATAGCTTGCTTCGTAAGAGAAGATGCAAGTGAATGAGGATTGCATCCTTCTGCTAAAACCACTAGTTCTTGCTTGCTTGTCCCCAATGCAAGCTGACCAACTGTATTTCAAATCCTTCTATAAGTTCGGACTCTACATAGTCAATGTGGTATCTGTAGGGTGGAGGTGCACAGCCTGCAGCTTATCTGCAGTTCAGAACTTTATACTTTGGTTACTTGTATATGTGTAGTGAGAATGTGCGAGGTGGCACATGTTTTCAACCCATAAGAAGCAAGATTTTCATGTATAAAAATCGATAGTTCTTGATGATTTCATGTATTTTGTAGGAAGTGTGGCTATAGAGATGTTTGTCCCTACTGCCTATAGATCTACCATGTTCTCCTTTCTGATAGTTGACTCCTATGCCTATCAGGTCTGTGACTTGCCAAGAAGAAGCCACCGCGACGCGTTCCGCCACCGTGACGTGTAGCTCGTGTCTGCCGAGGCCGCGTTCCGCCACCGCGACGCGGCCTTCACGGAGGATCACTGGCGCTGCCTCGGCACTCTGTAGCCGGCTGGAGGATGCTGCCATGGTTCAGTTGGTAGATGGTAGGAGTACGAGACATCAGACGCTTGTTGTGAACTTTGTTAAGAAATTTGGTTGTGCACTTATGAACTTGTGAACTTGTGGCACATTTGGACTTTTGGTATGAACATGTGATATATGTGAACATGTGGTTCTTATTTATGATTCATGTGATATATTTGTGGTGTTTGAATATGATTTATATTTGTGTCGCAAATGGAATAATAAAAAAAAATTCAGCTTCTGGTTACTTTGCCTAGTGTCAGGGGTCTGACACTAGGCAAAGGGGTTACACGTGGCACACCTGGGAACAGGCTTTGCCTAGTGTAAGCGGCCTGACACTAGGCAAAGCTTGACATATTTGCCTAGTGTCGGACGCCTGGCACTAGGCAAACCTTGCATACTTTGCCGAGTGTCAGACCTCCAACACTAGGCAAAACGTCCGTTACGATTTCCACCGTCAGTGGAATACTTTTGCCGAGTGGTGTCCTTGACACTAGGCAAACACTTTGCCGAGTGTCCGAGGTTTGACACTCGGCAAAGTGCTCTTTGCCTAGTCCGCCTCTGCCGACCCTTGTTTGCCTAGTGTGACACTAGGCAAACTGTTTGCCTAGTGTTTCTGGGCCTTTGCCTAGTGTCTGCGGCACTAGGCAAATCGCGCGATTCCGGTAGTGGAGGTTTCGGTGGATATTTCTTTCCTACGTTTTTCCAATGAAAGTTGAATGCTAGAAAAATTTTCAGTGTTTTTCCTTCGATTGTTTCCTGCACACCGAGGGGTCCATAGGATTACCGATTCCTGTATTTTTCCTTTAGAAATCCTATGAACCAAAGGAGGCCGTAATGAGGTTAGCTTTATAAGAGATATAAATACTTTGTGGGTCATGTGAGATTTTTTTCTTGTTGAACCTTGTAATAAGCATGGTATGATTTCTCTCTTGAGAGGATAAAGCTAGATGATATTTCCCCTTATCTAAAAAAACAAGGAGCGAAACGACCGTTGACTGTTTTCTAAGATCCCTGCCCCGCGGACGACCGTTGGGCAGGGACCTTTAGTCCCGGTTGGTATTACCAACCGGGACTAAAGGGTCCTTTAGTCCCGGAGGCAAAAAAATGCCGAGGCTAATGCTAAATTGGGACATCGTTCTAAAGTCTGTTCTCTAGTAGTGTTAGTAGATGTAACAATTTTCAGGAAGAGAAGAAATACAAACACGAATATTATTCCGTAGGCAGGCAAGATAGGTACCAACTACTCGTGTACCGCCGAGAGTCGGGATGCTTTTAGACCGGCTGCGACGGCGCGTAGATGGGCCATTATGCCTTTCGGAGATGGGCCTTCCGGCCGTGCGGGTGCTGCCACATGCGGCCTCACCTCCTGGTGGTGTGGCTGAGCGACCACCAGGGTCTGGTTCCCTTTGCCCTTGAACGAGGCCCGGGGCTGGAGCTGGAGAGGACGATGGCGAGCCTCGTAGTC
The DNA here is from genome assembly GCF_019320115.1 of Miscanthus floridulus. NCBI lineage: Eukaryota > Viridiplantae > Streptophyta > Magnoliopsida > Poales > Poaceae > Miscanthus > Miscanthus floridulus. The sequence goes on along the minus strand of NC_089588.1, from coordinate 118,076,588 downwards.
AGGGGATGAACCCGTGGACGTGTCACCGAAATGTTGGTTTTCCTCATCTGTTGTTGCCCGGGGTGTTAAAATCCACAAAATAACAAGTTATTTAGACTGACATTAGTTATCCCAAGCAGATGTCAGATATTGGGTAACGAGCGGCCGACGGTTATCACCACGGACTGATTGTAATAACGACAACATCATTTTTGAATTTTTATTAGAATGGCACAACTACGATGCCTAGACCTAGCTCTGCTCTGCTAGGTCCCACATGTCGCTGCAACAACAATATTATGTACCATATATACCTCAATACCCAGAAGTGAAGTTGACCAAGATCTTTAATGGAGAATTGTTGATGTAAAGTATGTCAGAGGTGTTTCATTGCAGAAGATGAATTACAGCATATTCTTTTAAGAGCCCAAAGGGACCGGAACAGTCTAGTCTCTAGCTGCCTAAGAGCAACACCTATTTGTCCAATCCAAAGTAAACCTATTGCCCAAAAGCCATCCCAAAGCCTACCAAGAATTGGGACAGTTAGTTCAAGCGGTACCGAATCACAAAGAACAGTTGAGTTATACATATATATATATATATATATATATATATATATATATATAGAACTACTACCCTGTAGCTAGCTACAAAATAACTTATTATGTAGCCACTTTGAGTTACGATAATTACTATGTTAATTTACGAGATTATAGTAACTCCTTACTAAGTGGTTTACTATAACGTTATGGTAAATATCCCCATGTGTTATAGTAACCCAACTATCGTAAATATATATTGACATTATCATAAATTAGTATATAAAATTATCGTAAATGGAGGTGGCTATAGAATAACTTATTTTGTAGCTGGCTATATATATATATATATATATATATATATATATATATATATATATATATATATATATATATATATATATATATATATATATATATGTGTGTGTGTGTGTGTGTGTGTGTGTGTGTGTGTGTGTGTGTGTGTGTGTGACTGCTGAACTTTACTTGTAACCTTTCACCCACCACATCTGCTATTGCTAACAATCAGTTTTTGTTATGCCCATGATATACCATGAAAACAATGTTATCCTGCCATGTCATATCTACTGAACCGGACCAGCACAATTATACTATGTGTAACATGAAAATAAACCTAGAACGAACAACGAAAACCAATCATATGGACTACCTCCGAGACTGATGTTTTGCTCTGAAATGTAATGCGCAGTGGTCTCCAACTCATAAAGATTAAAATATGGTAATCCTGTTGTGAAAACAATACATGCTGGGTTTTAAGTTATCCATGTAAACGGTAAAATATAAACAAATTTATCTTTTCATAATTTACTCACTTCATTGAGTCAATGAGATTTTTTATAATATGGTCATATACAATCGTAGTTAATTATATATTTCAGATAAGGTAATGATCAAGCTAAGTATATTCAATAGTAATATAATCCTTGCATATATCTCCATGTAACACAATTTGGGAAATTATATGCACATAATGATCTTTCTTCTCAAAACTACAAGTTCCGTACTCTACAAAGCATCACTTTTGGTGAAGGGAGGGAGTACTATACAACCACTATGCCAGATTTGCACATCACTGCCGGCATCATCATTGCCGGATTTGTGAGAACCGGCAGTGATGTACCTTCACTGCCGGTTATGAGCTTGAAAAAGAAAAAATAATTGAGGCTGGGCTAAAACCAGCAGTGAAGGACCACATCACTATCAGTTTGTGGCTTGAACTGGCAGTGTTTTGGCGGGCACTCATCACTGCCGGTTTAAGCCAAGAGCCGACAGTGATAGAGCCTATCACTGTCGGTTCTAGCCAAGGACCACATCACTACTACAGAATGGACTTGTTGTCCCAGGCGGTAACGGCCTTTAGTCCCGGTTACCGCGCCGAGACAACGATCCCGGAACTAAAGGTGCCACCTTTAGGCCCAGGTCATCGAGCCGGGACTAAAGAGGGACCTTTAGTCCCGGTTAGTGTTACCAACCGGGACTAAAGGCCCTCCAGCCGAGCAAACGTGGCCGCACCCTTTAGTCCTGGTTGGTAACCCCAACCGGGACTAAAGGTTCCTTTTCTTTTTCTTTTTTTTTAAATTTGTTTTCAGTTCAGTTACACGTATTTGTTTAATATATAATATATTTTTATGTACGTATTCTATGCTGCTAATATAAATACACGCACGCATATAATTACATCTAATTCTCATCTCGAGCATTATTATATTCGAATAAAGTATGAACCTATATATATTATAGATATATATATGTATATATACAACACTTTCATAATCTTGTTCTCGAAAATAATGATATCAATAAACATTTAATTTACATTATTTATTTCTTAGGATCAAAGTAGAACTCGCCGTTGGGATTTAGCACTTTTTCTAGAAGATATCCTGCTATTGACTCTTGAACTGCTTTCAGATGGTCTTTTTGCATGACCCTTCGTTTCAACCATTCAGTCTTGCATTTGAAATAAAAGGAAAAGTCTTAATACATATATATATATATATATATATATATATTCATTTAAAAATAAATAAAAAATTGATATATACGTACTCTGAGGACATCTTTAGGAGTTCTTCTTATGTGCGCAGTGATAAATTCACAAATGTAGTATCCACACAAGTTATTACCTGGTTCCTGCCGCAAACACCACTGTACGAGAAGAAGATTATTCTCATCATCTCACACGTAAATTGAAATACGATATAGTAATTAAACACGTGGGGAAGTGTATATAGTACAACTTACTGGTATTTCAACTACATTAAGTGGTGCCTTGCAATTCTTGCGATGTTGCCGAATAAACTCTTTCCAAACCCTGTGCGACCAATAATGTACGATCGTTAATAAATTATAGCAAAGTCTATTCAATAATAGTTGTGCGCGAGAGATCGAAATTACCCCTAGATAATGTCTATCATATCTTGGTATAATGCCCGCTCTTTTCTCAGCGAGTCAAAGATTACTAACCGACTTGAGTTTAACTCAATGACAATGAGTATCTAGTGAAACCTGCATTGGTTTATACACACACGTACATGCATATAAGTTGTATTGATAATACATAAAATGTGTAGACTACATTATTATTAGCACTTACTCAAAGTTGTACGGGAAAAGTATTGTTGTCTTGTCGTGCTGCTTCACGAAGAACATCATGATATTCTCCTGTGCTTCAGATACCCACCGCTCCTTGACAATAATACCGGTTTTGAATACGATATAAGGATCAATGAAGCCAACACTGGTGTCTTGTATTCTTTGGAGCTCTGACATCTGGAATCTGTATATAAATATAAGTTACATGTGAGGATAATTATATACACGTACGCATGGAAGTGAGTTTATTAAATAAAAGTAAGAATCACTTACAAACAAAAGGAGCTAATGATTGATTTGTCCAGAGCGTCCAAGTGGAATAGTTGATGCAATTCTTCGAAACTAATATGTAAGATATCATCGCCACGGAAGTAATGATGGTCTCTAAATCCAATTAAATATAATAACACATAATATTTCATAAGGATAAACAATAATAAGGTATAGGCTTTGGAATCGAATCAAAAACACTTTCGATCCAAAAACATGGAAATAAGTACATGTATATATATACACATAGAATGATACAATATATTTTCTCTCTCTCTCAACACATAGAAATAAGTGCATATGTCTATATCTCTAGATATGCATATGATACACATAGAATGTCTCTCTAGATACAATTTTCTCTCTCTCAACACATGAAAATAAGTACATGTATAATACATATAGAAATAATTAAGTACATATGTATACATATAGAATCTCTCTCTAGATATAAATATATAGAGAGATAGAATATATAATTACTAAATCCAATTAAATAATCTAACATGAAATTAGATAAACTAGTAATAGATAATACATTTTAATCTAACATATATCAAAAACTATAATAAAAAACTATCTAAATAAAATACTAATTAAAATTTTAATACATTTAATCTAATATATCAAAAACTATCTAAAAAATAACTAAAAAACTAACAATAAACTACTAATTAAAATTTAATACATTTTAATCTAACATACAGCCGAGACTTTATAAAAAAAATCTAAAAAACATGGCCAATCGAGAGCATGCACAGATCAAGAGTACTCGACGGAGGCCGTACGGTGGGCAACGCGGGAAGCGTCGGCGACGGAGGGGTGGGGTCGGGTGCGGCGGCGGAGACGGGATGCGGCGTTGCGGGCCGGGAGAATGGTGCGGCCGGGCGGGGGTAGACGACGGCGGCGCGACAGAGACGAGCTCGACGACGGCGGATGGCGCGGCCAAGCGGGGCTGAGCGACGGAGGCGATATCGAAGATGAACAGAACAGACGTTCGATATATATAGGCTGGGACCCTTTATCCCGGCTGGTAACACCAGCCGGGACTAAAGGTATTTTTAGGAGGGCACCGAAATTGCCGCCCACCCTTTAGTCCCGGTTCTTGGTCTGGGCCGAGACTGAAGGCCTGAAAATTTTGGCAACCCACCAGCGTAATTGGAAAGGCCTGGGATTTTGATTTTGTTTAATACTAGGTTAATCAATTAATTCCATAGCAACTTCAATACTTTGCAATATTTATTTTAAAAAATACTATTGATTAACTAATTATTTATTGTAAATAGGAAAATTTTGTAACCTAAAGTTTTTAATTTCTTTTATGAATATAGAATATAAATGTTACTAATACTAAGTATTTTATTAATGCAAAAATATATTTGTAACTTAAAATTAATAAAACTAATATTATTTGATAGGAAATTTATTATCACATTATTGTAACATCAATGTTTCAATTTTGTCTCGGTTTTTGACCAAAATTGACAGGAAATTTTTGTTGAACCTATAAAAATAAAGAAAATGTAGTATTTTTTGTTTTACAACTTTTTCAAATGAAAAATGACCTATATAAGGATTGTATATATTGATGAGCTTAACAAACTCGGTATTCAAAACTTTTCAATTTGAGACAATCTAGGGTTCCGAAAACTAGTTTGTAGGCGTCGAAATTTAAAAATCACAAATTTGAACCGTCCAAACTTTCTCAAATGGAAAGTTGACCAAAACAACAATTGTAGATCTTTTTGAGTTTAACAAACTTGGTATTCAAAACTTTTCAATTTGAAGTCATTTAGAGTTCATAATACTAGAGTCAAAGTGTTGTTTTTTCATTTGACCAAATTTGACTTGGTCAAACTTGCTCAAATGAGACACTAAATGACCTTAGATGAAAAAACTCTGAATACCAAGTTTGATCATCTTAGCAAGATCTACAATTGTTATATAGCTTATTTTCCCATTTGAGAAATTTTTATCAAACACTAGTCACAACTTCTTGAATCTCATATAGACTTTCTAAAACTATGTCACACACTTGTGAAATTTGAACTACATTTTGTTCAAGCTTTCTCAAATGAAAAAATGGCCTATATAAGGATTGTATATATTGATGAGCTTAACAAACTTGGTATTCAAAACTTTTCAATTTGAGACAATCTAGGGTTCCGAAAACTAGTTTGTAGGCGTCGAAATTTAAAAATCACAAATTTGAACCATCCAAACGTTCTCAAATTGAAAGTTGACCAAAACAACAATTGTAGATCTTTTTGAGTTTAACAAACTTGGTATTCAAAACTTTTCAATTTGAAGTCATTTAGAGTTCATAATACTAGAGTCCAAGTGTTGTTTTTTTATTTGACCAAATTTGACTTGGTCAAACTTGCTCAAATGAGACACTAAATGACCTCAGATGAAAAAAACTCTGAATACCAAGTTTGATCATCTCAGCAAGATCTACAATTGTTACATAGCTCATTTTCCCATTTGAGAAATTTTTATCAAACACTAGTCACAACTTCTTAAATCTCATATAGACTTTCTAAAACTATGTCACACACTTGTGAAATTTGAACTACATTTTGTTCAAGCTTTCACAAATGAAAAAATAGCCTATATAAGTATTGTAGATATTGATGAGCTTAACAAACTTGGTATTCAAAACTTTTCAATTTGAGACAATCTAGGGTTCCGAAAACTAGTTTGTAGGCGTCGAAATTTAAAAATCATAAATTTGAACCATCCAAACTTTCTCAAATGGAAAGTTGACCAAAACAACAATTGTAGATCTTTTTGAGTTAACAAACTTGGTATTCAAAACTTTTCAATTTGAAGTCATTTAGAGTTCATAATACTAGAGTCAAAGTGTTGTTTTTTCATTTGACCAAATTTGACTTGGTCAAACTTGCTCAAATAAGACACTAAATGACCTCAGATGAAAAAACTCTTAATACCAAGTTTGATCATCTCAGCAAGATCTACAATTGTTACATAGCTCATTTTCCCATTTGAGAAATTTTTATCAAACACTAGTCACAACTTCTTGAATCTCATATAGACTTTCTAAAACTATGTCACACACTTGTGAAATTTGAACTACATTTTGTTCAAGCTTTCTCAAATGAAAAAATGGCCTATATAAGGATTGTATATATTGATGAGCTTAACAAACTTGGTATTCAAAACTTTTCAATTTGAGACAATCTAGGGTTCCGAAAACTAGTTTGTAGGCGTCGAAATTTAAAAATCACAAATTTGAACCATCCAAACGTTCTCAAATTGAAAGTTGACCAAAACAACAATTGTAGATCTTTTTGAGTTTAACAAACTTGGTATTCAAAACTTTTCAATTTGAAGTCATTTAGAGTTCATAATACTAGAGTCAAAGTGTTGTTTTTTTATTTGACCAAATTTGACTTGGTCAAACTTGCTCAAATGAGACACTAAATGACCTCAGATGAAAAAAACTCTGAATACCAAGTTTGATCATCTGAGCAAGATCTACAATTGTTACATAGCTCATTTTCCCATTTGAGAAATTTTTATCAAACACTAGTCACAACTTCTTAAATCTCATATAGACTTTCTAAAACTATGTCACACACTTGTGAAATTTGAACTACATTTTGTTCAAGCTTTCACAAATGAAAAAATGGCCTATATAAGTATTGTAGATATTGATGAGCTTAACAAACTTGGTATTCAAAACTTTTCAATTTGAGACAATCTAGGGTTCCGAAAACTAGTTTGTAGGCGTCGAAATTTAAAAATCATAAATTTGAACCGTCCAAACTTTCTCAAATGGAAAGTTGACCAAAACAACAATTGTAGATCTTTTTGAGTTTAACAAACTTGGTATTCAAAACTTTTCAATTTGAAGTCATTTAGAGTTCATAATACTAGAGTCAAAGTGTTGTTTTTTCATTTGACCAAATTTGACTTGGTCAAACTTGCTCAAATAAGACACTAAATGACCTCAGATGAAAAAACTCTTAATACCAAGTTTGATCATCTCAGCAAGATCTACAATTGTTACATAGCTCATTTTCCCATTTGAGAAATTTTTATCAAACACTAGTCACAACTTCTTGAATCTCATATAGACTTTCTAAAACTATGTCACACACTTGTGAAATTTGAACTACATTTTGTTCAAGCTTTCTCAAATGAAAAAATGGCCTATATAAGGATTGTATATATTGATGAGCTTAACAAACTTGGTATTCAAAACTTTTCAATTTGAGACAATCTAGGGTTCCGAAAACTAGTTTGTAGGCGTCGAAATTTAAAAATCACAAATTTGAACCATCCAAACGTTCTCAAATTGAAAGTTGACCAAAACAACAATTGTAGATCTTTTTGAGTTTAACAAACTTGGTATTCAAAACTTTTCAATTTGAAGTCATTTAGAGTTCATAATACTAGAGTCAAAGTGTTGTTTTTTTATTTGACCAAATTTGACTTGGTCAAACTTGCTCAAATGAGACACTAAATGACCTCAGATGAAAAAAACTCTGAATACCAAGTTTGATCATCTTAGCAAGATCTACAATTGTTACATAGCTCATTTTCCCATTTGAGAAATTTTTATCAAACACTAGTCACAACTTCTTAAATCTCATATAGACTTTCTAAAACTATGTCACACACTTGTGAAATTTGAACTACACTTTGTTCAAGCTTTCACAAATGAAAAAATGGCCTATATAAGTATTGTAGATATTGATGAGCTTAACAAACTTGGTATTCAAAACTTTTCAATTTGAGACAATCTAGGGTTCCGAAAACTAGTTTGTAGGCGTCGAAATTTAAAAATCATAAATTTGAACCGTCCAAACTTTCTCAAATGGAAAGTTGACCAAAACAACAATTGTAGATCTTTTTGAGTTTAACAAACTTGGTATTCAAAACTTTTCAATTTGAAGTCATTTAGAGTTCATAATACTAGAGTCAAAGTGTTGTTTTTTCATTTGACCAAATTTGACTTGGTCAAACTTGCTCAAATAAGACACTAAATGACCTCAGATGAAAAAACTCTTAATACCAAGTTTGATCATCTCAGCAAGATCTACAATTGTTACATAGCTCATTTTCCCATTTGAGAAATTTTTATCAAACACTAGTCACAACTTCTTGAATCTCATATAGACTTTCTAAAACTATGTCACACACTTGTGAAATTTGAACTACATTTTGTTCAAGCTTTCTCAAATGAAAAAATGGCCTATATAAGGATTGTATATATTGATGAGCTTAACAAACTTGGTATTCAAAACTTTTCAATTTGAGACAATCTAGGGTTCCGAAAACTAGTTTGTAGGCGTCGAAATTTAAAAATCACAAATTTGAACCATCCAAACGTTCTCAAATTGAAAGTTGACCAAAACAACAATTGTAGATCTTTTTGAGTTTAACAAACTTGGTATTCAAAACTTTTCAATTTGAAGTCATTTAGAGTTCATAATACTAGAGTCAAAGTGTTGTTTTTTTATTTGACCAAATTTGACTTGGTCAAACTTGCTCAAATGAGACACTAAATGACCTCAGATGAAAAAAACTCTGAATACCAAGTTTGATCATCTTAGCAAGATCTACAATTGTTACATAGCTCATTTTCCCATTTGAGAAATTTTTATCAAACACTAGTCACAACTTCTTAAATCTCATATAGACTTTCTAAAACTATGTCACACACTTGTGAAATTTGAACTACATTTTGTTCAAGCTTTCACAAATGAAAAAATGGCCTATATAAGTATTGTAGATATTGATGAGCTTAACAAACTTGGTATTCAAAACTTTTCAATTTGAGACAATCTAGGGTTCCGAAAACTAGTTTGTAGGCGTCGAAATTTAAAAATCATAAATTTGAACCGTCCAAACTTTCTCAAATGGAAAGTTGACCAAAACAACAATTGTAGATCTTTTTGAGTTTAACAAACTTGGTATTCAAAACTTTTCAATTTGAAGTCATTTAGAGTTCATAATACTAGAGTCAAAGTGTTGTTTTTTCATTTGACCAAATTTGACTTGGTCAAACTTGCTCAAATAAGACACTAAATGACCTCAGATGAAAAAACTCTTAATACCAAGTTTGATCATCTCAGCAAGATCTACAATTGTTACATAGCTCATTTTCCCATTTGAGAAATTTTTATCAAACACTAGTCACAACTTCTTGAATCTCATATAGACTTTCTAAAACTATGTCACACACTTGTGAAATTTGAACTACATTTTGTTCAAGCTTTTTCAAATGAAAAAATGGCCTATATAAGGATTGTAGATATTGGATGAGAATCTCGATGGGACCTTGATGCTGCTTAGACATTCGAACATGCTGTCCATCTCTTCTTTGCTAAGCGTGTAGCTAGCAGGATTTAAGTAATAACATCCATCATCTGTCTCCTCTGGATGAAGATTGTCTCGTTCTTTCATGCCCTGCAAGTCCTGGCGTTCTTCAAGTGAATCCTTTGGCTTCTCGTACACACCCATGAATCCTAACAGGTTCACACAAAGATTCTTTGTCAGGTGTATCACATCGATTGCGTTGCGGACCTCTAGGACTTGCCAATAGGGTAGCTCCCAAAAGATAGACTTCTTCTTCTACATGGGTGCATGCCCCTTAGCATCTTTGGGAACAGATTCGTTGCCTTGTCCCTTTCCAAATACTACTTTCACATCCTTGACCATTGCGAGTACATCTCCTCGGTTCGGTTATGAGGCTTCTTCCGGTGGTCTGGCTTACCTTTAAAATGCTTACCTTTCTTTCTTACTTGGTGATTCAAAGGAAGGAATCGACGATGGCCAAGGTACACGACCTTTCGACATCTTTTCAAATATATACTGTCAAGGTCATCAAAACAATATGTGCATGCATTATATCCTTTGTTTGTCTGACCTGAAAGATTACTTAAAGCAGGCCAATCATTGATTGTTACGAACAACATTGCTCGTAGGTCAAAGTGTTCTTGTTTGTACTCATCCCAGACACGTACACCTAGTTTGTTCCATAAAACTAGAAGTTCTTCAACTAATGGTTTCAGATAGACATCAATGTCGTTGCCAGGTTGCCTCGGACCTTGGATGAGGATCGGCATCATAATGAACTTCCGCTTCATGCATATCCATGGAGGAAGGTTGTAGATACATAGAGTAACTGGCCAAGTGCTATGACTAATGCTCTGCTCCCCAAAAGGATTCATACTATCTGTACTTAAGGCGAACCTTAATTTTCTAGCCTCATTTACAAACTCTGGAAATTCCCTGTCTATCGCTCTCCACTGGGACCCATCAGCTGGGTGTCTCAGCATATTGTCTACCTTACGGTCTTCTTTATGCCACCGCAATAACTTTGCATGGTCTTTATTTCTAAACAAACGTTTTAAGCGTGGTATTATAGGAGCATACCACATAACCTTGGCAGGGATTTTCTTTCTAGGACGTTGTTCACCCTCGACGTCACCAGGATCATCGCGCCTGATCTTATACCGCGATGCTTTACATACCGGGCATTCATTCAAATTCTCGTATTTATTGCCATGGTAGAGGATGCAGTCATTAGGACATGCATGTATCTTCTGGATTTTTAATCCCAATGGGCAGACAACCTTTTTTGCTTCGTACGTAGTGGTGGGCAATTCATTTGGCTTCGGAAGCATCTTCTTTATGAGGTTCAATAAATTCCCAAATGCCTTGTTGGATATACCATTCTTTGCCTTCCACTGTAGCAATTCCAGTGTTGTATCCAGCTTTTTTTTGCCCCTCTTCGGCCGTCGGGTATAGCAACTTCCTATGATCCTCAAGCATGCGCTCGAACTTAACTTTCTCTTTTTCACTTTCCAATTCTTATTGTGCATCACTAATGGCATCGCCAAGAGCATCACCGAGATCATCTTCTACCGCTACCTCTTCTTCATCTCCTCCATTGTAGTATCATCAAAGGCACCATACTGAGCAATAATGTCATCAATGTCTAAATCTTCTCCTTCACCTTCTTCCATCATGACCCCGCTTTCTCCATGCTTAGTCCAACATATATAGTTTGATATGAAACCTGACTTAAGCAAATGTGAATGAAGACTCATTGAGCTTAAATATTCCTTTAAATTCTTACATAGGGCACATGGACAGCACATGAAATCATCCCGCTTATTTGCCTCGGCCACACCTAAGAAATAGTGCAAGCCCTCAATAAAGTCTTGTGAGCGGCGATCGGCATTGTACATCCAATGGCGTGACATAATCTGTATTACACGATAAATTATGAAAACCTTGAACATAATTAAGTATTTTATTACACAACATAAATGACACACACACACGGTTGATTAATTAACTAAGCCTGGCTACAACGTAAGCAATCCCAACTATCACTAAACAAACTAAAACTACAATGCACTTCAGTAACATAATTATTTCGTGATCGTACGCAACTAAAACAGACAAATCATTCTTCTGTTGAATATCAATAAGCTTCTCCTGCTGGCTCACTGACTCATCAGCAGCCGCCGCTACCTCAAGCGCACCCAAATTCTGCACATATGTAGCATAATCTTCCTCCCAGTACCAACCATCGCATCCATTGCCCTCCCACTGAAATTAAAGCCAAAAAATATTTAGTCAAAAATATTCAAGAAAAGCAGGTCAATTAGCCATAATTATAAAATGCGTAAGAAACTCACATTGGGTCCCTGTCTCTTGACTTGGTACTCCATCAAAATCTTCTGCTTACACTTGCCGCAGATAATGAGAGGGAGTTCTGGCCTCAGTCGATTCGCAACCGAACGAGAGGCTGAGAATCCGGTACCAGTTGGCATCTACTTTCTATACTTATTTTTGCAAACTAGTGTAAATTTCATATTTTCTAAAATGATATATATAAATAAAACTATTACGGATTTCACATGTTTCAATAAATAACCATCCGTACTAGTTGATCTTGCTTACGTGATCATCTCGGCCAGTATTTCTCCACCAGACGGCACCGTACTTGGCCAAGGAAGAGCTCCGATTCTACGAGAAAGGGAACACGGTCTTCCACGACCGTTGCCGCTCTCCCTCGTAGAATCAAAGTTCATCCTTGACGTCCGTTACCGCTCGGCAGAGAACATGTTGGCCGAGCTGAACACGGTCCGCAAGTTCAACTAGTACGGATTTTCTATAATTTTCTAACTATTTACTAAGTTTTTCATTTCATGGAAAATTTAATTTTAAAAAAAGGCATGATTTCTAAGTAGTTCATTTCATGGAAAAAATAATTCTAAGTGACCTGCTCGATATCGGCGAGCTCACGGACGTTTAGGTTGCCGAGGATAGTAACATTTGTAGATGACATTTATAGGTCTGAAGTTATCAAATATCCATCAAATTATAGCTCTAAAACATGTTTCAATAAATAACCATCCGTACTAGTTGACCTTGCTTACGTGATCAACTCGGCGAGCATTTCTCCACCGGACGGCACCGTACTTGGCCAAGGAAGAGCTCCGATTCTACGAGAAAGAGAACACGGTCTTCCACGACCGTTGCCGCTCTCCCTCGTAGAATCAAAGCTCCTCCTTGACGTCCGTTACCGCTCGGCAGAGAACATGCTCGCCGACCTGAACACGGTCCGCAAGTTCAACTAGTACGGATTTTCTACAATTTTCTAACTATTTTCTAAGTTTTTCATTTCATGGAAAATTTAATTCTAAAAAATAAAAGGCATGATTTCTAAGTATTTCATTTCATGGAAAAAATAATTCTAAGTGACCTGCTCGATATCGGCGAGCTCGTGGGCGTTTAGGTTGCCGATGATAGTAACATTTGTAGATGATATTTGTAGGTCTGAAGTTATCAAATATCCATCAAATTATAGCTCAAAAACATGTTTCAATAAATAACCATCCGTACTAGTTGACCTTGCTTACGTGATCATCTCGGCGAGCATTTCTCCACCGGACGACACCGTACTTGGCCAAGGAAGAGCTCCGATTCTACGAGAAAGGGAACACGGTCTTCCACGACCGTTGTCGCTCTCCCTCGTAGAATCAAAGCTCCTCCTTGACGTCCGTTACCGCTCGGCAGAGAACATGCTCGCCGAGATGAACACGGTCCGCAAGTTCAACTAGTACGGATTTTCTACAATTTTCTAACTATTTTCTAAGTTTTTCATTTCATGAAAATTTTAATTCTAAGATCACGTAAGCCACCGGGGACGAGGATGGCGCGTGCTCCAGCGAGGACGAGCAAGGCGTGATTTTGATGAACTAATTTAACTTTTGTTTATCCAAACATACTACAAGAAATCTTAGGATCTATGACGACCTATTGTCATCATGAATTCTGATACTACATGACGAAAAACCAATCGTCAAAGATCATGCGTAGTAAATCTTGTTTAATGACGATTGCATATTTTTTCATCATAATTTTTAATGACGACCAGATTAGAGAGTCGTCACTAAATATCTTAAGGCCTGGCTAAACCCATATACCAAGCAGACTTTTAAGCGGCCCATTTAGCTTTCTAATATTTTTTCAGCCCATTTTGTTTTATTATAATTAGCCCACACAATTTTTTGTTTGGGCCCATTTAGCTTACAGTCCAGCAGCATAACAGAACATATGTTTTAGTCCGATTTTTATTTTCACATTCAGCCTGTTTTTTTATTTTCGCATTCCTGTTTGCATTTTCAGAGGCCCATTTTATAGCCAATATTTTTAGGTCCAGCCCATGCCACATTTTTTTAGGACGGCCCATGATAAAAAAATCTGAACCAGACAAAACACAAATAGTCCAAATTATTAAAATCACAGCTCAAACACATTCCATTCATAAACAAATCAATAGGTTAAATGGTCATACATCTACAGGGGAGAATTTTGAATTTGGAAAGAACCCAATCTGGACTCGTACATGAATGTCCATGGATTTTTGTAAGGAACAAATGGAAGGAGCTGATGCCGCAGATGAAATTGACTTCCTGCGAATATGCAAGTTTGCGTAAGGTAGAAGTGGAAGGAGCTGATGCAGCCGATGACGTCGACTTCCTGGGAATAAGCCATCAAGTAATAATCAGCCAACCAATCCAGAGTAATACAGTGCATGATTCAATTACTGGACAAAACAATCAGAGTCATACCATTCACCTTATTTCCATAATAACGGAAATCTAACCATCTCTAGAGTCCAGAGTTACCAGGCAAGCAGGGAGATTACCACATTCGCAACACAATCAGAGTAGCATGTTGGCAGCCTGACAACCAGAGACCACGAGCAACGAAGGAGAATGGAAAAAATGGAGGCGGTACCGTGCACGACGGGGTCAGCGTTGAGGCGATGAACCTCGGCGACGAGCGCGGGCTTGGAGATGTCCTCAGGGAGGTCGCCGTCGATGAGCAGATGCCGACCTCGGCAGACGCCTTGCGCTTCGTGTTCACGGACGTCTGCGAGTCTTTCCGGCTCCCCACGATGGCCACGGCCAGCCTCGGAACCTACGAGCGAGCGAGCGAGAGAGCACAGCGTCAGCACACAATCCGAGGCCTACGCGCCTCGATCCAAGAACTCACAGGCAGCGGATAGAGGGAAGCGGAGTGCTTACGAGTCTTGGCCGAGGAGAGCGCGGCCACATCGGCGGCGACGTCGCGGCGGACGCCGGCAGCGATGGCCTTGCCGTCGATGATCTGCGTCATCGCAGGGTGGCTGTGGTTCTTCGCGAGCGAGTGGGGGCGACGACTCCGGATGAGACCTGGGAATCTTGAGCTCCTCCGTGCACGCTGCCTAGATCCGTTGCCTCCTCCTTGGTTCTTCCTCGTCGATGACTCCATTAAAATCTGCGGCCGCCAGGACCTGATCCTCTGCTGCTAGCGTTGGATCCATTGCCTCTGGCGCCTTGGATTGGATATGGAGGGGTGGCGTCGCGGTCGGCATCTAGAGGGAGGGGAGTGGCAGCAGCAGGTGGCGGGCAGCGGTGTGGAGGCGCACGGGAGGGGAGGAAGCGGAGAGGGTGTGGATCCAGGAGCTGTCTAGGGTTTTGGAGGTGCTTTTATGTGAGGTTTGCTGCATCTTGGTCGTTCATTTTAATCTAATGGCCTGAATGAGGCGTGGCTTGCGGGCTGAGATGGGCCAGATCACGAGATGGGCTTTATTTCTACGAGCCTCTGTTTAATTTTTTTTCCTTTTATTTATTTGCAACGAATTTTATGTTACTAGATTGCAAATCATAAGAAATATTGTCTACTGAATTTATATACCCCAACATAATTTTACATGAACTAGACTACCTAAGTGGTCAATATTTATATAACTAGATTGCCATAAAAATTTTAAGTTATTTTAACAAAGTGAAACTATACATTGTTCACAAATAGATATATCCCTCACATAGTTTTATATAACTGTGTGAGTGATACATTGTAATCACCCTAATCATCCAGTGAAACACTCCTTATCTCAAGGATTCACTTCCTTCACTTGAGAACGAGGTAGAGTTGTAAAGCTCAAGCCTTAGTGGCTAGCCTTAATAACGTGGAGGTAGACAAGCCTTAGTGGTGAGTTGAACCACGGAATAAATCATTGTGTCACTTGTGTTTTGCTTCATTACTTGCGATATTTGTTCTTGAGGTGTTTCTAGGGTTTGATTCCGATCTACAAATTGGTGGTGGTGCTACTTCTTCTAGTTGGTGATCTAGGTTCCTTATATCTGCAGATAGCTCAGTAATTTACTCGATCTAAGTTTCCATTGTTACTATAACTATGTGAAGCATATATATTACACCTTTGTCAAAATGTCTTGAAAATTTTCTTGCAAGCATGTAGACCTCAAGCATGGTCCCACACAAAATCTTAGATTTTTCTTATTAATTTCAGTCATTATTGAATTTATTTTGTTCTAAAATGAAGAAAAGAGGTTGAGTTACCCATTCAAAATAATATAATTTTTCATCATCCACCTCCACCAAAATTGTTTCACTGAGCCATATGAGATCTAGTATAAAAATCTTGTACCATTTTGGATCGTTTCGGGGGTAGTCTCAGTCCAACCTCCAATTACTTCGTAACATCACGCAAAATTCATTTAAACTGTAGAAAATAGCAAACCACCTCTGAAAAATCTAAAACTTAGCGTTTCCTTAACTTGTGGAACACACGAGCTTGAGAAAAAGTTTGAGGTGCATATGACATCGAAATATACGAGACCCTTGAAAACCTAGGAGTTGTAGTCAGGGCTCCATGAAATGGCGCATCCACTTGGTGAAGCATGCATATTACGCCTCATGTCACACTTCACATATAAAGAGAATACTAAAATCCTTGATAAACTTTTTTATATCTAGATTGTCTCTGTGGTTGCTACTTCTCTGCTAATCTCAGAGCACCTCTAACATATTACTTATCCTCTCTCTCCCCTAAAAGCATATATGAAGGATCTCCTATTATTAGTTTTCTATCTAGGTTTCCCCCTCTCCTCCAACATATTATTAGTTGAACTACGTCTGATGTCAAACAAAGTCAACAGATGATACAAAAATATATATAAGAATAAATGTTACAATTGAGCTCACTTCCTGAAAATCAAGGAAAAATGAAGTGATTTCATAGGTATTAATCGAACTTGTATTTTAGTGGCTCTATAAAAAAACAATAATTAGTTTGTAATGTCGGTTTTTAAAGAAATTAATAACTACTCGTACAGCATCACTTTACTATATAACAACGTCAATCAGATACTATTTTTTCATCATAACAAGAAATTAGTAATTACTACTGTGATTTCGCAAAGCTACTAATCTATCTACACCTAAAAAATGTTCTGGATGTCCACTAGTACGTGCTTGTCGGGCCCACCTGGCAGCGGCCCTAGAAAAAGAGAGAGAGAGAGAGAGCGCCGCGGCTTTCCAGATTTGCGGACGCGGGAGCGCGTGTGTTCGAGCGGGAAGCGGGATCAGACACCGGGTGAGTGCGCGTGACATGGTTCGGCCAATAGGCTTGCACCACGCGGCACCGCGGGGCCCTGTCGTCGTTGGGTGAGAGAGAGTAGAGAAGAGAGAGGCCGGCTGGAGCTTTGGAAAAGACGCGGGCGGTAGCCTCCGTGAAACTCCATGGAACGGGACAGTGGCTGCAAAGGAGGAGAAAGAGGCGACGGAACGGAGCAGTAGTTTTTTTTAAGTGAGCGCTGCGTTCCTCGTGCTGGGCCACGTCCTAGGCTTTGGGCTGGTCCGCTGGTGTGCTGGCGCATGTGGGGAAAAGAAGTCCAGGCAGGTTTCCGGTTTCCCCATGGGCCATGGGGTCCTTGCGTGCGCAAGCAGGTACAAAACACATGATTTAGAGGCCAAGGAGATTTGATTAGCATGCACGGGGTGGAGATCTAAAAAAAAGCAAGCACGGGATGGATATTGAAAATATAAACTTACTATACATGTGGTGTACGCAGGCCTGCTAGGCTGCCCCTGCGTGGAGCGACACGGCGCAAGCCTGATGGGCTGTATATATAATAATTTGATAAATTATCAATTACATGCTGATATATACAAATGACTGTGGGACTAGCTATCTAATTTCTTTTAAAATTTAACTAAAAGTTATGACAAACTAATATTGCCAATAATTTATGACAACTGCAAGGTAGCATGTTATGACGGAACATAGATCATCATAGATAAACTACTTCTCTAGGTTATGACGATTTTTATTGCGTCTTAATGACAAACACATAATTTTCGTCAGAAAGTCATTCTCCACCCAAAAGTCATCATAAAACAGAATGACTTATTGACGAATTGACTCATCGTCACAAAAAAATTGTCATAGATCTTCAGATTTCTTGTAGTGATATATGCAAATCATCATGTGATTTTGAGCTAAAAATGACAGATAAAATCATAATAAAGTCCAACATATAAAGTTACACATGCATCTACATCGCAAAATGAGATAAGCTACTGATAAAACATAAGAGGATTAAGTTTGTTACCTCCAAAATCGAAGAGCAACACCAATGGAGGGGGAGAGAGCAAGAACAACAGCAAGCTGAAGAACAGAGGCAGTGAGTTTGAATGGAATGGCTCGGGCTCGGGGAGGAAGAAATGAGCTGAATTATAGGCCGGGATGATTAGTCCCGGTTAGGGGTCCAAACCGGGACTAAAGATTAATCTTTATTCCCGAGGCATCACCCAAACCGGGACTAAAAGCTTTAGTCCCGGTTGGTATAAAGGTAAACCTTTAGTCCCGGTTGGTAATACCAGTCGGGACTAAAGATCCCTGCCCCGCGGACGACCGTTGGGCAGGGACCTTTAGTCCCGGTTGGTATACCAACCGGGACTAAAGGGTCCTTTAGTCCCGGAGGCAAAAAAATGCCGAAGCTAATGCTAAATTGGGACATCGTTCTAAAGTCTGTTCTCTAGTAGTGTTAGTAGATGTAACAATTTTCAGGAAGAGAAGAAATACAAACACGAATATTATTCCGTAGGCAGGCAAGATAGGTACCAACTACTCGTGTACCGCCGAGAGTCGGGATGCTTTTAGACCGGCTGCGACGGCGCGTAGATGGGCCATTATGCCTTTCGGAGATGGGCCTTCCGGCCGTGCGGGTGCTGCCACATGCGGCCTCACCTCCTGGTGGTGTGGCTGAGCGACCACCAGGGTCTGGTTCCCTTTGCCCTTGAACGAGGCCCGGGGCTGGAGCTGGAGAGGACGATGGCGAGCCTCGTAGTCAGGGGATGAACCCGTGGACGTGTCACCGAAATGTTGGTTTTCCTCATCTGTTGTTGCCCGGGGTGTTAAAATCCACAAAATAACAAGTTATTTAGACTGACATTAGTTATCCCAAGCAGATGTCAGATATTGGGTAACGAGCGGCCGACGGTTATCACCACGGACTGATTGTAATAACGACAACATCATTTTTGAATTTTTACTAGAATGGCACAACTACGATGCCTAGACCTAGCTCTGCTCTGCTAGGTCCCACATGTCGCTGCAACAACAATATTATGTACCATATATACCTCAATACCCAGAAGTAAAGTTGACCAAGATCTTTAATGGAGAATTGTTGATGTAAAGTATGTCAGAGGTGTTTCATTGCAGAAGATGAATTACAGCATATTCTTTTAAGAGCCCAAAGGGACCGGAACAGTCTAGTCTCTAGCTGCCTAAGAGCAACACCTATTTGTCCAATCCAAAGTAAACCTATTGCCCAAAAGCCATCCCAAAGCCTACCAAGAATTGGGACAGTTAGTTCAAGCGGTACCGAATCACAAAGAACAGTTGAGTTATATTAGCCGGCTACAAAATAAGTTATTTTGTAGCCACCTCCATTTACGATAATTTTTTATACTAATTTACGATAATGCCAATACATATTGTTACTATAACACATGGGGATATTTATCATAATGTTATAGTAAACCACTTAGTAAGGAGTTACTATAATATCGTAAATTAACATAGTAATTATCGTAACTCAAAGTGGCTACAGAATAAGTTATTTTGTAGCCAGCTATAGGATAGTAGTTCTATATATATATATATGGAGAGTATATTCAGTAGCCAGCTACAAAATAAGTTATTCTGTAGCCACCTCCATTTACGATAATTTTATATACTAATTTACGATAATGTCAATACATATTTACGATAGTTGGGTTACTATAACACATGGGGATATTTACCATAACGTTATAGTAAATCATTTAGTAAGGAGTTACTATGATCTCGTAAATTAACATAGTAATTATCGTAACTCAAAGTGGCTACAGAATAAGTTATTTTGTAGCCAGCTACAGGGTAGTAGTTCTATATCTATCTATCTATCTATCTATATATATATATCTGTGTGCGCGCGCGCTGAATTTTACTTGTAACCTTTCACCCACATGAAAACAATGTTATCCTGCCATGTCATATCTACTGAACCGGACCAGCACAATTATACTATGTGTAACATGAAAATAAACCTAGAACGAACAACGAAAACCAATCATATGGACTACCTCCTAGACTGATGTTTTGCTCTGAAATGTAATGCGCAGTGGTCTCCAACTCATAAAGATTTAAATATGGTAATCCTGTTGTGAAAACAATACATGCTGGGTTTTAAGTTATCCATGTAAACGGTAAAATATAAACAAATTTATCTTTTCATAATTTACTCACTTCATTGAGTCAATGAGATTTTTTATAATATGATCATATACAATCGTAGTTAATTATATATTTCAGATAAGGTAATGATCAAGCTAAGTATATTCAATAGTAATATAATCCTTGCATATATCTCCATGTAACACAATTTGGGAAATTATATGCACATAATGATCTTTCTTCTCAAAACTACAAGTTCCGTACTCTACAAAGCATCACTTTTGGTGAAGGGAGGGAGTACTATACAACCACTACGCCAGATTTGCACATCACTGCCGGCATCATCACTGCCGAATTTGTGAGAACCGGCAGTGATGTACCTTCACTGCCGGTTATGAGCTTGAAAATGAAAAAAATAATTGAGGCTGGGCTAAAACCGGCAGTGAAGGACCACATCACTGTCAGTTTGTGGCTTGAACTGGCAGTGTTTTGGCGGGCACTCATCACTGCCGGTTTAAGCCAAGAGCCAACAGTGATAGAGCCTATCACTGTCGGTTCTAGCCAAGAACCGACGGTGATAAGCCTACAACAGAAAAAAGGCTACAGCCGTCCTCTCCTTTCTCCTCTCTTCCATCCCGAGAACAGGGGCGCGTGTTTGGAACCTTCCCTCCATTGTTGTGGCTGCTCTTCACCATGAAGCTAGTGCTTGGATTTTGAAGAATGGCTTGATCTTTTTGCTTTAAGGTTAGTAACAAACATCGACTCCTTTGATTTTGTTGCTTAATTAGCTTCGTTTTGATGGCTACATTGCTTGATTCTCATTCTAGTTCTTTCTCCATTCTAGAGAGCACTTTTCCAATTGGACATTTGTGCCAGGCTCAAATTGTGGTGAGTCCATCATCCAAAAGGTTGGTGTCTATGAACACATTTAAATTCCTAGCTAATTATTCCATGGTGGTCAAGATCATCATTGTTAGTATGTGATGCTATAATTAGTTCTTAGAAGTAGAGTAGAATAGTTGTTCTTCAATATTGTGCAATAATTGTTTTTTACTACGATTTTCAATTTACAGGGCCGGGGCTACCAATTTCAATTTTTCAATAATTAGTGTACAATAATGTTTTCCAAAAATGGTACTTTCGAGCTACAATTGTTGTTCATGAAGCTCGATTTCTTATTAATTCTTTGTAATTACTGTCTCAGTATTTTTTTGTGCAGAGATGGATCGAGAGTGGATGCATCTGTCCTGAACGGACAAGCGGTACATGCATGGCGTCAGCCAGTTTATCACCGATGCCAAAGCCCATGCTGGGAATGGGAACCCTGTCTTCTGCCCATGCAAAGATTGCAAGAATCATAGGAACTTTCGTCAAATTGAGTCTATACGATCGCACTTGATTACCAGGGGGTTCATGCCAAACTATACGATATGGACTATGCATGGCGAGGTTGGTGTGAATGTTCTATGGGAAAACGATGATGATGTGGACATGCCTGACGTAGCCATCCACGATGCTGACGAGGAACCCGGTGTCAATACGGAACCTATGGCCACAGTTAATAATGTGTTTAGGAACATGCTAGCTGACGACACCGAGGATAACGATGGCATTTCTCAGCTGCTACGTAATATAGAGACCAGATGTCTTAGTGAAAGACAGCTGAGAAAGCTAGAGAAAATGAGACAAGATGGCAAAACACCATTGTATAGGAATTGTCCAATGAGCAAACTGGAAGCCGACATCATGCTGTTAGAGTTCAAATCGACAAACGGATTGAGCGATAAAGGCTTCGATCAGTTGTTAGGTATAATAAGGAAAATGCTCCCAGAAAAAACGAGTTGCCAGAAAAGACATACTTGGCCAAGCAAATGATCTGCCCCATCGGCCTCGAGGTTGAAAAAATCCACGCGTGTTCCAATGATTGCATATTGTACCGTGGAGAAAAATACAAAGACTTGGACAAGTGCCCCAAGTGTGAAGCTCCACGGTACAAGGAAGGGCCGTCAGATGAGGGTACCAAGACCAGAGGAGGTCCCATAAAGGTCATTTGGTATTTCCTATAGCTCCCCGGGTGCATAGGCTGTTTGCATGTGCAAAGTCAGCCAAGCTAGTTGCACTGGCATGGCGAAGAGCGTAAGAAAGATACAATGATGAGGCACCCCACCGATGGGCATGACTGGAGGACTATCAATACTATGTTCTATAAGGACATCGGTGGAGAGGTAAGGCACCTTTGGTTTGCTTTGAGCATAGATGGGATGAATCCTTTCGACCAGGTTAGAAGCAATCATAGCACCTGGCCAGTGACGCTCTGTATATACAACCTTCCACCTTGGGTCTGTATGAAGCGGTCGTACATCCAGATGCCACTACTGATCCAAGGGCCAAGACAGCCTAGGAATGACATCGATGTGTTTCTGGAACCAGTGATCGATGAACTAGTGGAGATGTTTGAAAAGGGTGTGCCGGATGTTTGGGACGAGTACAAAAAGGAACATGTCACGATCAAGGGAGTACTTATCGCTACAATCATCGACCTGCCAGGTCGAGGTTCGTTGTCCGGAGAGAAGACAAAAGGCTATACTTGAATGTGTCGAGTGCTTGGACGACACCGATGCGGTAAATCTGCCAAATAACTCAAAGATAGTTTATATGGGACACCGTAGGTTCCTACCTAAGGATCACCCTTACCGCAGGAACAGAAAAGATTTCAATGGTACTATTGAGAAACGCTTAGCTCCAAAATATCGAGACGGGCCTGCGATACTTCGAGAACTCAACAAACTGGAGGTTGTCCTTGGGAAGGGGGACAATGCAGTAGCAGCGCCTGATGGGAGCGTTTGGAAGAAAAAAATGGTTTTCTGGAAACTACCTTACTAGCCATTTCTGAGTGTACGCCACTGTCTTGATCCCATGCACATCACTAAAAACGTGTGCGCTAACACTCTTAACACCTTGATGGACACCGGGGGACATCGAAGGATTCACTAGCCACATGCCTGGACATGCAACACTTGGGAATCAGGAAGGAGCTGCATCCCGTGGAGCTAGAGAATGGCCAGTTCGAACTTCCGGTTGCGTCATGGACATTGAAGAAGGAAGAAAAGCGTGCGCTTATTTCTTTCTTCAATGAACTCAAAGTCCCGATGGGCTACTGTGCGAACCCGAAGAGGCTAGTGAACATGAGAGAACTCAAGTTCAACTATGGCCCTATGAAGGCCCATGACTGTCATGTCATTATGACTCAGCTGCTCCCTGTTGCCCTGCGTGGTATCCTCCCCCCAAAGGTCTGCGCCCCAATCATAAAGCTTTGCTCGTTCTTCAACGCGATCTCAAAAAAGGTCATTGATGTGTCCACGCTAGAGCAGCTACAGCGGGACATAGCCGAAACTCTCGTTAGGCTTGAGATGCATTTCCCGCGACTTACTTTGATATCTCATTGCATCTGCTCATTCATCTTGTTGACCAAATTAGAGCCCTTGGCCCAATGTACCTGCATCAGATGTTTCCTTTCGAAAGATTGATGAAAGTTTTCAGGAGGTATGTTAGGAACAGATTTAGGCTAGAAGGGGGCATGGTTGAAGGATGGTCAATGGAGGAGGCCATTGAGTTCTGCACATATTATCTAGACATCAAAAGGGTCAGAGTTCTAGAATCTCGTCATGAGGGAAGACTACGTGGCAAAGGAACGATCGGGGAGAAATCTGTTACAGTAGACGACCCTGTTTCTTTCAGACAGGCACTAGTTCGCTGTTCTCCAGCAAGCCGAGGGTGTGATGCCATACATTGATGAGCACAGGCAATCGCTGCAAACTCTGTATCCGAGCAGGTCACAGGCTTGGCTGGATAAAAAACATAAGGAGGAATTTGTCAGCTGGTTGCGACGTCGCTTGCTTGGAATAAAGTTGGGTAATCAACTGGATGCCTTAGCCAAGGGACCTTCGAGTACATATCTTAAGTACCAAGGGTATGAGATCAATGGATTCACATTTTACACAAAAAAGCAAGATGGAAAGAGCACATACCAAAATTGTGGTGTTCAGTTTTGATGCTCACGACGAGAACTGGCAACGTGCAGGCGACATACTATGGTTTCATAGAGGAGATATGGGAGCTAGCCTACGGTCCTGTTGAAGGTAGCTCTTTTTCGCTGCCAGTGGGTCCGGCTCGAGGAAATCAACACTGACAGCGAAGGGTTCACTACCGTTGATCTCACTAAGACCGCATACAGAGACGACCCCTTCGTCCTTGCAAGAGATGTTATGCAAGTCTTCTATGCAAGGGACAACAAGACAAAAGGAAGGCTAAAAGTAGTCCTAGAAGGGAAAAGGAAGATTGTCGGTGTCGATGGAGTGACGGACGAAGAAGACTACAGGGGCTATCAGGAAATGCCTCCATTCGGGCTGAACGTACCCCTACCTATCCTTCAAGAGGGTGACGAACCTGCTTACGTACGAATTGATCACAATGAGGCCCTCATTGTTGATGGACCTAAAGATAGTTAGATTATTGTTAACTATGTAATCATTATGCAGACGTTGTATCAGTAATTCACACTGAATATTTAATTTATATTTTGTGCGCATCTCTACAATTTAATTATTGACTATGTAATCAAATATTAAGATGATGTTCACAAACACTATTATTTGATAATTATAGACCATTAATTCATTATCATAGAATTAAATAATCAAGACACAAATTTTTGTGTTATTTTAGAATATAAACTAACTGCATTATTTCTATTAATAAATAAAGAAAGAAAAGCAAAATAAGTGAACTCCCTATTCTAGCTCAGCGGTTAAGGCCGCGCACTCTGTACTCTGAGACCCGCGCTCGAATCCCAGGCGGGCCAAACTTTTTTGATTTTGCATTTATTATTTAGTAGTGCATTACAATGGGATAAAAGAAAAAATAAAACCATTCTAACCGAACTCCCTATCCTAACTCAGCGGTTAAGGCCACGCACTCTCGACCCCGTGACCCGCGCTCGAATCTCAAGCGGGTCAAACTTTTTTATATTTTTTATAAAAGGCTGCGATGGCAGGCTCCAAACCGACACTATTTTTTTAATATTTTTTACCTAAAGTTGGTGGCAGGGCCCTTCACTGTCGGTTTTGGTTTTAAAATTGGCAGTGATAGCTTCTATCATAGTCGGTTGCTCAAACCGACACAGAAGGCCCCATTCATTGTCGGTTTTTAAACTAAAACCGACAGTGATATGTAGATGCTCCTCACATGCCAACAGTGCTCCCATGAGCACAACCGTTGGAACACTGCTCCCACCAACCCCGACAACTTTAGTTCAAAATAAAAATGTACCACGATGCTAGCCTCTATAAAATGGCCCTCGGCCAGGAGCTAGCCTCTCCATGCATGTTGGTTTCAACTAGGCCTTATCAGCCATGATACAATGTTTTCCTCTCATAATAAACCACATATATAATTATGCATCGTAGTCCACCAAAATGGTGCACACATGAGGTACTAGAAGAATGCTACTGAAGATAGAGCAACGCCGAAGATTGGAGATGCCACGAGGTTCACAGAGCCATCCGCTGTGGTGCCGAGCTGAATCCGATGTGCTCTAGACTGTACAGCAGAGGCATGGATTCATCGATGCCACCTTATCATCTCCAACCGGTATAGCTCGTAGACCACCTCGGTGCTGTTGTTTGACCCTAGTTGGTGCTAGAAGAATGCTACTGAGGTGGTTAAATTATAATGTGTTGATACACATTGATGGTAACATTGACCTGTATGCAAATAGGTCTTTGTTATCGTATATGTAATTTTAGTGTAAGGTCTTTGTTATCGTATATGTAACTTATTTCTAATTTTTTGATGTATTTCATTACTATCTAAATAAATATATCGTTGTTGTTAAAACTTTCCCACTGTAGTATCTAAATAAATATATCCTTCACATATATGCACCTTCACTGTCGGTTCTATTTAGAAACCGGTAGTGATAGTCACCTTCACTGTCGGTTCTATTTAAAAACCGACAGTGATAGTAACTTTCACTGTCGGTTCTATTTAAAAACCGGCAGTGATGTCCATGCCCCCCTATATAAAACAAACTGCCGGCCACATACATCGATTCCCACCCACCCACGAACTCTCTCAGTCTCATTTCTCACATTTCACTCTCACTTCTCAAGACATCCACTCTCTCTCTACGTGATTTGGTCATGGCTCCTGCATTTTTCAATGGTATTGATATGTTGTCTTCTCCAATATTCTATCTATATTCATTTGATCTATATTTATATTCATGTTTCTTTGCATTCTACATTTATATATATTCTTATTCCTTGCATTCGATCTATATTTAATTATGTTGCCACATTTTACTTGGAAGAATTTTTTGTGCATATATTTTATGTTCATATTTTTTTTGCATTTTATCGATCAGGTGGTATGAACAACGGACCTCCCCCACCACAAGAACCAGGTTTCCACCCTGGCGATGAGCCATTCGCTCCTAATGTGGCCATTCCACGGTTCCCTGTTCCAGCTATTGTATGAAATATTTTCCAACATCTTTTGTTTTTTGATGCTAACAAATAACTGTAATTAGTTTAATATCATTGTTGCATGCATATATGTCGCAGACTATATCCCCAATAGATTGGCTGCGAACAGCACTTAGCTGGTTCTTTATCTCGGACATCAGTCGAGAACACGGCATCTAATGCAAGTGGTCGGCTATGGACGTGTGAACTCAGTTTTTTCATCCCTGTGAGGGGTTCAAATCATCGGAACCATATCCACGGGACGGGAATACAGAGCCCGGACATGATAAGCGCCCAATTAAGTGCCGTGCGCATTTGTTTAGAGGCACTTCGACGTATTTGCTATGATGTGCCTGATTTCTCGCACTTCAAGGCACTTGCTTTGAATGCTGGTGATATCCCCGTCCCGCAAGCAAGCGAATGGTTTGCGAGCTACAACCATGCGGATGTGGTAAAATGGTCACTTATACCTGAGTCGTGGTTATTTGTTGTTTATTATTGTAATAACATTCTCTAATTTTTTTCTTTTTCTCCACATGCAGATTGCGCTACAGGACCTTACCTATGCTGCATGTGGCTTGTGGGCCGTTCTAGACCAAGCTACGGAGCAACTCGGGTACGATTGGGACTTCTGCAATGGAAACCTCGGCCAGCTCACTATAGAAGGACGCCAGTACTGCATAAGGATTACTAACAGGGGCAGTGGTCGTTCAGTAGGTTACATCTATGGCCGACCATTCTTTCGGTATTGTGAGGCACGAGAGAGTGCACTCATTAGGGCATTGGACTTCATCGATACAAGCGGATACATAATCCGTGACATCAATTACCATATATGGCTACAGAGGCATGTTAGTGTGCGTGGCCCGATCGATCCCGGCAGTGATTCCGATAGTAATTAATGTTTATTTAGCTAGGTTTTCAAGGTCGTAGTTTAATTGGGTTCTAATTTTAATATGTACGGCTTTGTGTGTTTAATTATTGTCATGCATGTAATTCGTGTAACATTCCAGTGTCGTATTTGTCTCAAAATTATTCTCAGGCTTGCACGTGCCACGTGTGAAGGAAACACCAAGTTTGGGATTTTCCGGAGATGGTTTGCTACTTTCTGAGGTTTAATTGAATTTCGCGCTGACGACACCGTTTAATTATAGGTTGAACTGAGTCTACCCACGAAAAGATCTAGAATGGTGCCAAACTTTTACACAGGCTCTAATGTGCCCTAGGGATAAGAATTTTGTGGAGGTGGATGAAAAAATCTATTGGGTCCAAGATGAAATTCACCCTCTTTTGTCTCATTTGGCACAGAGAAAAATATAATAAATAAAAAAATGAACAGAAAAACCTAAGATCCTGTGTGGGGTCTTAATTTGGGTGTACATGCTTGCCAAAAAAATTTCAAGCCATTTCGACATAGGCGGAGTATACATGCTTCACAGAGGTACATGTGCCCTTTCATCGAACCATGACTATACACATAGGTTATCAAGGTTTCTATGGTTCATAGGCATTCCGGTGTCGTATTGGTCTCAAACTTTTTCTTAGGCTTGCACGTGCCACGTGTGAAGGAAACACCAAGTTTGGGATTTTCGGAGATGGTTTGCTACTTTCTGAGGTTTAATTGAATTTCGCGCGACGAGACCGTTTAATTATAGGTTGAACTGAGTCTACCCACGAAAAGATCCGGAATGGTGCCAAACTTTTACACAGGCTCTAATGTGCCCTAGGGATAAGAATTTTGTGGAGGTGGATGAAAAAATCTATTGGGTCCAAGATGAAATTCACCCTCTTTTGTCTCATTTGGCACAGAGAAAAATATAATAAATAAAAAAATGAACAGAAAAACCTAAGATCCTGTGTGGGGTCTTAATTTGGGTGTACATGCTTGCCAAAAAAATTTCAAGCCATTTCGACATAGGCGGAGTATACATGCTTCACAGAGGTACATGTGCCCTTTCATCGAACCATGACTATACACATAGGTTATCAAGGTTTCTGTGGTTCATAGGCATTCCGGTGTCGTATTGGTCTCAAACTTTTTCTTAGGCTTGCACGTGCCACGTGTGAAGGAAACACCAAGTTTGGGATTTTCCGGAGAAGGTTTGCTACTTTCTGAGGTTTAATTGAATTTTCGCGCGACGAGACCGTTTAATTATAGGTTGAACTGAGTCTACCCACGAAAAGATCCGGAATGGTGCCAAACTTTTACACAGGCTCTAATGTGCCCTAGGGATAAGAATTTTGTGGAGGTGGATGAAAAAATCTATTGGGTCCAAGATGAAATTCACCCTCTTTTGTCTCATTCAGCACACAGAAAAATATAATTAATAAAAAATGATTAGAAAAACCTAAGATCCTGTGTGGGATCTTAATTTGGGTGTACACGCTTGTCAAAAAAATTCAAGCCATTTCGACATAGGAATACATATGCTTCTATTTATTCAGTATATAAAAGAATTTTTTTAATATATATAAACATCACTGTCGGTTTCAAGAAACCGGCAGTGATGAGAAGAAACCGACAGTGATGCTTGTTATCACTGTCGGTTTATTTTGAAAACCGGCAGTGATATATAAAAAATTAAAAAAAATTGTGCCAGCCCTCGGGTTTGAGCTCGGGTCTCGGGCTACAGAGTTCAGACACTTAACCGCTGCGCTAGTATAGGATGTGTGCCATGGTTTATTTATTTTATCGTTTTGACCTTTAGACCGCTTAATAAATTATAAAATTAAACCAAAAAAATTGGGCCGCCCGGGATTCGAACACGGGTATCGGGGGCTAAGTTGCGGGGTCTTAACCGTTGAGCCAGTAGGAGGTGTTCGAAAGATGTGGAAAAGATAAGTTACTTATGCTGTAACCACACACGGAAATCACTGCCGGTTTAAAGAATGGCCCGATAGTGATGTGACAGATGACAGACATGCTGCAACACGGTATTATCTAGAAGAGCAACAGTCCTGTTGGCCCCCTCGATCTCCGGTACGTAGCATATCATATACTACGGTCTTCGTGACAACGAGGTAAGCAAAACGAGGTATACAAAATGCAACATCCAATATGTAAGCAAATAAAACGAGAGGTCATATGCAATTGCAAAGTATCAACCCAAGGTGATGATGATCAAACAAAGGATTCGGACGACACTGGTTTTTTCAGCACCAGTAAATTATTACATCGACCTAGGCATTGATTAATCTAGTTGCTACTAATTACTGCCGGTGCTGCCGCATGCGTCGTCCCCCTGCTGCCGGTCCTCTTCGCGCTTCTTTCGCTCAGCCCTGCGCCCGCGACGTTCTGCGTCCATCGCGAGACACCGCTCGGTCTCCTCCTGGCGGCGGCACTCCTTCCTCCTCGCGGCGGCGATTCTTATCCTCCCTCCTCGCGGCGGCGCTCCTCCTCCTTGGAGATCCTCGACGACGCGCTTCAGGATGCAGTCAGCGGTCTCCTTCTGTGTGATGGCGCGGAGGTGCCGGTCCTCCTCCTCCTTCCGAGCTGTCTCCAAGAGTTGAAGACAACCTCCTCCACCGGAAGAGGTTCTGGTTCCTCCTCCGATGCGGTCTCACGGTCTGGATCATCCTCGAGGTTCACCTCGAGGTCTGATTCAGACGACGGCGTTGGTGGAGGCGTTAGGGGGCGACGTGAGGACGATGGGTTCAGCTTCGCCCATGTTGTCTTCAAGCGGGAGGCATTGTGCATGGCGGTGGGTCGAGGGCGGGGGCGAGGTGTGCGTGGGAAGGTAATGCTTCTCTTTCTTGATGCACGGTGGTGTGGCGGCCGACTGTGTGCATGGGGGCCTAGCTTATATAGGCTGTCTGTGGTGGAACTGATCATGGTGTAATAACTCACACCCCTTGGAAGACGGAGCACACCTGCGTTGGGAACTACGTTGAACCCCATTGCGCCTGCATTGGGAAGACGGAGCGCCCTACATTTGGGAACGCGAGCAGCCGATGGATGGGTAAATGCGGCGTCTCTTCGTGGGGAACTGAAGGGCTCTTCATGGGAACCGCGCTTCATGGACCGGGTAATTAAAACAGCGGCTCTTCATATGGGAACCGCGCGACCAGCGTGGCCGGGGAGTTGAAGGGCCTACGCGCAAAGCAGGGACAGATAATCACTCAAAGGAATAAATTCCTTCAAACTTTCCAAAATCAGGTGATAGCTCAATGGTTTGTCCGCTGCTCTGGAACTTGTAGGCTTCGGTTCGATTCAGGGATGCAACACATTTATTTTATCTTTTTGACCTTTAGACCGCTTAATAAATTATAAAATTAAACCAAAAAAATTGGGCTGCCTGGGACTCGAACACGGGTCTCGGGGCTAAGTTGAGGGGTCTTAACCGTTGCGCCAGTAGGAGGAGTTCGAAAGAAAATGGAAACTTATCCTACTTAACACCTAAGTTAAACCTAACTGCTACACAACATCACTGCCGGTTTGGGGAATGACCCGGCAGTGATGTACACCATCACTGTCGGTTTGCAAGCAAAACCGGACAGTGATGAGCTATTTCCTGAAATAAATTAATAATTTATAAAATAGAACAAAAAAATTTGGGCCGCCTAGGACTCAACACGGGTCTCAGGGCTAAGTTGAGGGGTCTTAACCATTGCGCCAGTAGGAGTTCGAAAGAAAATGAAAACTTATCTTACTTAACACCTAACTGCTACACACATCACTGCCGGTTTGGGGAGTGACCCGGCAGTGATGTGCCCCATCACTATCGGTTTGCAAGCAGAACCGGCAGTGATGAGCTACTGCTATAAAAGTGGCATGGGTTGAAATTGTCCCAATTTATTTCAACCCTGCGCCAACCCCTCCCCCCGCACCGCCGGAGCACCACCCCACGCCAGAGCACCGCCCCACGCCGTCCACCGCCCCATGCCGGAGCACTGCCCCACGCCAGAGCACCGCCCCATGTTGGAGTAGCGCCCCACGTCGGAGCACCTCCCTACGCCAGAGCACCGCTCCACGCCGTCCACTGCCCCAAGCCAGAGCACCACGCCGTCCATGCCAAGCTGGAGCACTACGCCATCCGTTCCACCCGTCGAGGCCTTCAGGAGCGCGCAGACAGCTGCTTCCCCCCCCCACGGTGAGTGCGTGGCTCACTGCCCGCTACATGTCTGATGAAATGTCCCACAGCTGCTTACTTGAATCAGTTTGATCATGCAGTGTGTGCTGTCATACAGTTTGATCATGCAGCTGTGAATGCTAGAACCTAGGTTTGCCACACAGTGTGTGCTATCTAGTTTCTTTGTGTTTCTAGATGCATTGCTAGTAAGTAGTACATTGTTACTTAGTAGCATGTTGCTCAGCTCTATTCATCAGTATACTGATAAGAACAAAAGCGTAATTTTATTTTTGGTTACCAGGATAAACATAGCAGGGACTCGTAATACTTGACAGAAATTGCTCTCTGAACTGTTAATGGTAGTTTGTTTTCGGAGTACTTGCATTTTCTCTGTGAAACAAACTTATGTTTTCTCTGTGAAACCATCTTGTGCATCATTGGAGCTTGGCCGGATACATATGTGAAACCAATGGCTGGCCTCACCTCGTAGCTTGCAATTGCAACTGCGCTCCCATCAGGCAGGGTACTCAATGTTTTTGGAACTGTGCCACCGATGCTCAATGTTTTTGGATGTGAGGATGGAGTATATATACTTTAGACCTATAGAACTAATATATGTCCAAACTTGTCATGGAATTCTCCATGCTATCAGCATAAAGATGCATAATTATTAACTTATGCAAGATTACAAGTAATACATAGTTATGTAGCCTTGTGCATTAAACTGGGAATATTTTCCAACAATCCTATCTTATTATGAGTTTTTGCATGTCACTTTCCTAGGATAGTATGAGATGCATATTTGCCCCTACCAACCATGTAAGTTTCAGATCAAAGTATCACTAATTTGGAAAGATGCTTACCTGCACTGATACTTGTGAAAGAACCTCGCGCCGATGGTTGGGGGATTTATAGTGAGACTGAAGACTCTTAGACATCTCTAGGAGTATATCCAAAAGTCTTAAACTGGCTCTCTAAATCATCATTTGGTTTTTAATGAATAAAAAATATTCTTTATATCTTTCCTACATCTAACAACTATTACTAAGGCACGTGAATAGCTATTTTCCAAACACTCCTATCTATGCAATGGTCGTGTGTTATTCGTAAATATATTAAATTGTATAAGAATACATCATGTTTGAATGACAACCTAATTTACTTAAATGTATAGGCAACCATGGCATGGTATGTAGTGCATGTTGGTCACATGCCTAGGATTTATCGAACCTGGGAAGATTGCTATGCTCAAGTCAATCGCTACCCTGGTAATTTGCACAAAAAATACAACACAGAAGCTGAAGCTTTGAGGGCCTACTATAGTCATCCGGCCTACCTTGCAAACCATGGGCAACCGGCCTACTATGGTCCAATGAATGCAAACCATGGCCATCCGCTGGCACTGGAGATCGAAGAGAAGCCACCCGCCGGAGATGTGAAGATTAGGAGAATTGCTCCTTGGTCTTGGAAAGATGTCATGCTTTTATTTATGGCTATGGTCATCGCTTTTCTTATTTGGAAGTTGATGTAGGCTTAGTTTCGTAGAAGAGTAGGTGGACTTTGTTGTATGTGGTCAATCAAACAATGAATTTGTTCTAGGTGAACATATGCTATTATTTGACTTTGTTGTATGTGGACTTATTATTAGACTTTGCATTAAACATATTATATATATATGAACATATGCTATTAGTAGTTGTCCGCTGGCCAAAACTAACCACGATCGTGTCACAGCCATGACTCATCGTCGCCTGTTACCCCATCGCCGAAGAACTGATCGGCAACAAGAAGCGGCTGATATCGCTGGGACGGGAGAGCCGCATGATCCGACAAACGGTGACGGTGTCAATCAGGTCGGTGAGAACGAGCAGCCATGGACCCCGTCCGGCCTGCTCGATCTGGGTCAAAATGACCAAGATGGCCAGGTAACTTTGGTATCATGTCACTATGTAGCCACACACGCTAATCAATTGAGAGGGTCATAGCTTACTTAGTGTCTCTAGCAGGAGCCTCCGCCGGCCGAGGAGCCAGAGGGTTCGGGTAGCAGGAAGGCCAGATCCAAGCGAGGCGTGTCAAAGATTCCTGTTGGTAGGAATGCACACTGGCACATTACTGAGTTCGATGAATTCAGGGATCCACTCTCACCACCTATAGCTTTGACCAAATACAAGACTATCCTCGGGTTACTTGTTAGGGACTTCATCCCGATTAAGTACAGGAAGTGGATTGGGAAAGATGATGACCGGTGGAGGGTTCCCGAAAGCGAGAAGGATTACATATGGGATGTCAAGATCCCAGAGTATTTCACTTTCCCAGCCGAGTATGACAGGGAGTTAGTCAAGAAAAAGCAAAAGAAATCATGGGGACATGCTTCAAGAATTTCAAGGGGACATTGTACAAGAATTTTGTCCTCCAAAATAAAGAGCCAGATTTCGATGGTGGACAGTTTAGCAAGCAGAAGGACTTCTGGCAGGATTTCAAGGAATACTAGGTTATCCGAGGAGTACTTAGAACTGAGCAGGAAGAATAAGGAGAATTCGTAGAAAGCGATGAATCCTCATCATCTCGAGCTCTCGTGGCTACGCCAAAAAGATGCTAGAATTTGAAGCAGAACTTCAAAAGATGGATCGCCTTGCTGAGGAAGGCGTTCAGGTTGAGACCGCCGATTGGGAGCCCAGATCGGTATTATACTGTATGGGGAGAAATGTACGGCACGCCGAGGACGGGAGCTTTAGCTCCTCAAATCAACCCATGAGCGAACTCATCC
The DNA here is from genome assembly GCF_019320115.1 of Miscanthus floridulus. Lineage (NCBI taxonomy): Eukaryota > Viridiplantae > Streptophyta > Magnoliopsida > Poales > Poaceae > Miscanthus > Miscanthus floridulus. The sequence continues at coordinate 118,041,759 of NC_089588.1, read as the reverse complement.
AGAGGATCTCCTAGGTAACTGAGGAGGTGAGGCAAGGGACTCGCACTTCTAATAGGGAGAAAGACATGCTCACCCAAGCACTCAGAACCAAGGAGCACCCTAGTCGCACTAGAGGAACCGGTGTTGTTCCTTGGAAACTAGCATTCCCCCAAGAATCTAACACTTACCGAAGCCGCTCGAGGGGTAGAGAGGAACATGAGGCAGAGTATTTGAGGAGACTAAAAGAGATGGAAGACAGAATGGAAGCATAGATTGAGGAGACCGTTGAAGCGTGAGTCGAGCAAATTTTGTTGTCCAAGGGGTCAGTAGTACCACAAAACCCTACTCCTAGTGCCTTTAGCCCACAGTTTAGGGGTCGCAGCAGCTGCGGATCGACCCCTGCTCGACGAATAAGAGGCGAATCTACCTCATCCGGTGGATGACATCACTGAACCCATCAATGTCAAGGTTGTACATCCGTCAGGAATGGACAAAGGACAAGGTGGTGCTCGGCCAGGCCTTGGCCTATAGGAGATGGGACAATTAATGGCTACCCAATTCCACTAGGGTACGCTTGCGTCACCATTGACAGAATACTTGATAAGAAGTTTAACAAGATACCCATTGAGTATCCCGTAGCGGAAGACATGCCAAAACTTGGTCAAAACAAGGGCTCTCAAGTGGCCTAGCGCAAGCGCTTCATTAAGCTTGACCATCAATTGTCCTCTGATAATGAGGACGACTGCGAGTCTTCGCCCACCCCCGATGATCACTCACCATCTCCCAACAGAGATCACTCCCCTCCTCATCCAGAGCCATCATCCCCGAGAAGACAGAGGTCTCCTTCTATTCCTCCTCGTCTGACTCCATCTTCATCAGCCCTGAGAAAAGAGACTCCTCCTCCTCCTCCTCCTCCCCTCCTCCTCCATCTTCATCAGTGCCGGGAAAACAGAATTCTCGTCGTCATCCTCCTCCTCCACCTAGCCCAAAACAAGATCAAGGACATCCTCGCAGTCGCAGAAAAGGTCCTTGGATTCAGGTCGCTAATGCTCCCAAAGTGGACCAACAGAAAAGAAAAAGGCAGTTTAGTGGCAGCGTTACCACCTTGATGAAAGAAAAATTTACAGCACACATCTCGAAGGAAGATTGTGTTAGTTTCTTCAATCTCTGTGCCTCACTGCCTTCGTATATGTTGAAGTCCGAATTCGAAAGGCAAACACAGAATAAATACGCTACAACAAGAGACGAAGAAATACACAATAAAGATTTAAGGAACATACAGAAGTATGTCGAAGACAACCTAGGATTAACCATGGAAGAGGCCGCGAACATCTATTATGATGTACAAGGGACGGGAACACCGGTAATGAAGTATGAAAGGGGCAATCTTTTGGTTCCCGATGACGAGTATAAAAATCTGACAACATATATGTGCTAGTTGCATGAATATTACATGGCTCAAGCAACAGAGACGGACGACTTTGGTTTTGAGGTTATTATCCGTTCGCCACATGTTTTCCATTATCCCGAAGAAGAGAAGTTCGATGTCGAGTGGGAGTGCTTGTTCCAGCTATACCAGAAACGCGATCTCGATGTTCAAATGTTGATGCTAGTGGACTATGTAAGTACCCTACATGCGCGATATTACAATTAACTACTCTCTCGAGACAAATTGTTAACTTTTGAGCACTTCCCATGATTTTATGTAGGTGTATATCAAAATTTTGCATTGTAAAAAGCAAATGGGATCACATAGGCTTCTTGGACCCCTTGTGAGTCAATGAGAGGACATGTCTAGGCCTCTATGGATGTGACGTGGAAGACCTGAAACAGAGATTGATTGCTGTTTTCGACGAATTCACGATGAAGAAGAAAACCCACATACTTCTAGCCTACAACTGCGAGTATGTGTTTTTGGCTTTTAATTTTATGCTTCTTTTTTCGTTAAGATTATTCGATAATTAGGATTATGTGATTGCAGCAACCATTTCGTCTTCATTTGTGTCAATCTTGCCAAAAATCTGATCGAGGTGTGGGACTCGAAGAAAAAACCATTTCATCATCTGGATGCACTGGTGGCAGTGCTGAATTAGTAAGCGATCCTAATAACTATTATTTTCTAGTCACACATACCGCTTTCTAATGTTTCTCCTTTTAATGTTGCTCAGTGTCCGAAGAAGACATATCGGTGGGACACCGGTCCCATTCAAGGTTGTCGAAATGGAGGGGAAGTACCTATCACAGCCGGCAGGAAACAATGAATGTGGGTTTTATGTAATGTGGGCAATGCTTCGCTACATTCGGCGGGAAATCGGAAGAAGCCGATAAGTTGGTGTGTATAATCTCCATTTCATTTATGTCTATTAATAATTCAACAAAATGATTTACTGTTCCTCTTTGGATATCATCTTTTTTGAACGACAGCGCAAGAAATTTAAGCACGAAAGGCTGCTAGACATGGAGATCGTCGCACTACAATCGGAGCTGGCAAAATTCATCTTAGCCGAGGTATTGGAAAAAGATGGAGTATTTTCCATTGCACAATCCATGAGGTACAAGGACCAGTATGGCCCAGAGCGGCTCGCCAGATTATTGTAGGAAGTCCGAGAAGCATGTGTGAAGTCAAGAACATTTCTTTTTTATTTTGAGGGATCGAGATGTGGATAAGAACATTTGAATTGTAATCGTAACATTTGTAATGTTTAATATTGATGGACCTGTCGTCTACGTAGCGTATATAAAGCGAAAATCCGATTCCACGAAAAAATATAAATTAAAATAAATTATAAAACAATAAAATACGAACGGGCCATCACCGCCGGTTAGCAACAAACCGGCAGTGTTGTCGTAACCATCACTGCTGGTTAGAAGGAAACCGACAGTGTTGGCTTGCTCAACACTGCCGGCTTGAACCATGAACCGACACTGATAGTTACGAGAACACTGCCGGTTTGATCCATGAACCGACACTGATATTTACTACAACACTGCCGGTTTGAACCATGAACCGACAGTGTTGACTTGCTCAACACTGCCGGCTTGAACCATGAACCGACACTGATAGTTATGAGAACACTGTCGGTTTGATCCATGAACCGACACTGATATTTACTACAACACTACAGGTTTGATCCATGAACCGACAGTATAGGCTTGCTCAACACTGCTGGCTTGAGCCAAGAACCGACACTCTTGAAGCAACCGTCACTGTCGGTTGGCACTACAAACCAGCAGTGTTATTCAACTGGACACTGCCGGGTGGAGCCAGGAACTGATACTGTTTCCTGTAGATCAGTGTCGGTTTTTAAGGACCGACAGTGATGTCAACCCCCCATCACTGCCGATATGCCACTGTCGGTTCAAAATCCAGCAGTGAAGTAGGTTTTTGAACCGGCAGTGATGTCCAGATCTGGGGTAGTGAACTTCAGTGAGTGAAGTGGTAGCCAGTCTTATAATGGTATAATGGTATAGCCAAACTTCCTGCCAAACCAACAATTTGTGGTGGAAATCATGATGAAAAAATATACCCATTTCATTGTTTTTTTATAGAACAGGAGGGGTCGTACCCCCGACTGGAATTTTATCAAAAACAACAGATTACAAGTACAGTCCGCATACAAGAGATCAAGGGACAAAGAAAGTTAAGAAAAAAATCAAATCAATTACACAAAAGCTTCTTTTAAATTTCATTGTTTTAAATTTATTTTCACTTTATGCAAGATGTGTCTTCTTTTATCATTATACAAGCTTGCAATGATATATGAATATTTTAAAATATGGGTTCTAGCTAGTAAAATGTCTTTCATTGACCATTCTGAAAACTTTTAAATATCCAAATGCTAAAAAGTTTTACCGCATGGGTTATATCCTCCTAGGACAAAGAGAACAGAAGCAGCTTACTTGACGAGGGGGCATGGGCCATGCCATTTCCTCTTGCACCCATTGTTAGCTCGCTATTAACTCCGGATCTGCCATTTCCACTAACGCCATATAAAAACATTCTATGAGGATATGTAAATGGCACAACAAAAAAACAAGACAACCACATCAGCGACAACCCCTACAACCCCTAATGAGGAAGCAAGGAGACCTCTGGCATAAGGTCCCAGAAGGCATGGCCTTTTAGACCTATCATTAGCTTGATGAGATTCAGTGGCAACAAATTCTTCGGGTGGTCTATAATGTCTTGCATTGCATCCTAATTCAGTTTCCAAACCTTTCCCATCAATACCCAAATTTTTTAACCTACTATACACCGTGCAAAGTGGGCACTTTGACGAAGTTAATATCTATCGTAGGACTTATGCTGGCACCTTGTTGTCATGGCTGGTGGTAAAGGGGGTGTATAGGAGGACATGCCAGATCCTTCTCCTTGCTAGCCATGTAGGGCTGCCAGAGAAGATGTTGCATTTGTCATGGATCCTCCATCAGCCGATGAGGCACTTCTATCTTGACCTCGGTAGTACAATTTGTAGAGCCATACTCAATGGTTACGAGAAAGATGCGGCCCTCATTTGTCACTTGTGAGACAACTTCCACTTCAACCAATGCATCCTTAACAGGAGTGACAGCAAATAGCGAAGACAACCACTACGTAGAAAACGATTTTTAGCAACGGTTCAATTTTTTTGTAGGGGCGGCTTGAGATGGAGCCGCCCCTACAGTGGCGTGCTCGGGTGCCCAGACACCAGACGCCCCTACAAATGGAACAGCAGGGGCGGCTGGTGATACGAGCCGCCCCTACAAATGGAGTATGATTTTTAGGGGCAGCTCAATCACCAGCCGCCTTTAGAAATGGTATTTGTAGGGGCGGCTGGTGATTGAGCCGCCCCTAAAAATGGCCCGTATTTATAGCTTCTATTTGTAGGGGCGGCTCAATCACCAGCCGCCCCTACAAATGACCCCCATATAAAAGTGAAGCAGCACCTTCTTCCTCCTCGGGTCATTCACTCCAACCCGTGAAAGAAAGTTGGGGAGGGTTTGGGCACCTCCCAAAAATTGCTCTACTAAGGGGGGAAGGTTTTGGTCTCAAATCCTTTGGTGGAGAGGTTGTAGAAGGTAAGAAAATGCTATTCCACACTTTTTTTTGAAGTTTTAATGGTTGATTAGTGAATAATTAGAGTTTTGTTTTTCTCTCTCTTCTATGGTGCTTGAGCTATTTATGAGCAAATTAGACCCAACTTTTAAATGTACTAGGGTAAATTAGGGAGGGGAACAAGATCATACCCTTATTTGGTCCATGTTTCTTGATTTTAGTGAACCATTAGTTAGTTTTATGGATGTTTCATATGCATGTGATCTAGATCTAGGGTTTGGTTTTTTTATTAATTTCGTTTTTGTAAATTTATGTTTGATAAAATTGGACTAGGGTTTATACGAAAGATATTGTGTAAAGTATAATTATTGCTAATTGTTGTCTTTGAAATTGTTTATTGTAATCAATAAATATGTATTTTAATTATTTATGGATAAATGGGCCATTAATTAATTTTCCTCTACCATGGTGTGTTTGTATGCTTCATGTAATTATATTAGATTTATATTCATATATATCTGAGGTATATACAATTATTCTCAAATAATTATTACTTTGATTAATTTTTATATATATCTGAATAAGTAGTCCTTTAATGTTTATTTTGTTGTTGTTGTAAAAGATGGAGTACAGGAACTCTTGGATGTATGGTTCGTTAAGGTTCAAGGCAGGTTTCCGTGAAGAGGTGGATAAATTTATTGAAGCCGCAACGAAGCATGCAACGACATTGAAAGAGAATAAGGATACAATTATTTGCCCCTGTAAAGATTGCAAGAACCGTATGGCATGGACAGATGTGACTATCATCAGATCACATTTGATTATACGAGGATTTGTTGAGGACTACACAGTGTGGATTCATCATGGTGAAACGGTTATTGTTAACGACGAGGATGAGGAGGAATACGACGATGAAACCATAGAATCCATGTCCCAATATTTAGCCGAGCTTGATGCACAAATGGATTTCGAGTTTGGCAATGAACAAGGTGGTGATGCTGGTGGTTGGGATGGTAACGACGAAGGTGGTGCCAATAATGATGGTGGAGCACGTGTCGGAGTTGAAGATGATTTAGATGACATGATTCGAACCCTTGGACCAGAGATTTTACTAAATAGCCCGAAAGGTCTAGAAAATTTAGAAAGAGTGACAAAAGCATCGAAGGAGACTGTGTATGGTGTTGAAAAGGGTTGTCCGACACATTGGACATTGCTACGTTTCATGCTTGAGCTGCTCATCCTGAAGGCTAAGTACGGCTGGTCAGACTGTAGTTTCAATGATCTATTGCATCTCCTGTCATGGGTGCTGCCACAACCAAACTCAGTTCCCGCCAACACATACCAAGCGAAGAAGATCATAAGTCCATTGACAATGGGGGTTGAAAAAATACATGCATGCCCCAACCACTGTATACTTTTTCGTGGTGAAACGTTCAAGTCATTGAATAAATGTCCTCGGTGTGGGGCCAGCCGGTACAAGAACAATGACCTTTACGGTGGGGACGAACCATCCACGGGGAAAAAGAGGAATAAGAAGGGTACAAAAAAGGTGGTACAAGAATCTCAGCCCCCAGAGGACACTCCATTAGGCAATGATGCAAAGCAGAGAAGAATTCCTGCCCTGGTAATGTGGTACCTGCCAGTGACCGACCGCTTGAGACGTATGTTCCTAAACCCTAAAGAAGCCGCACTCATGACATGGTGGGATGATGAGCGCAAGGTGGATGATGATAAGATTGCACACCCGGCTGATTGTAGTCAGTGGCAAAGGTTTGATGAGAAGCACAAAGAATTCAGCGATGACCCAAGGAATGTACGGTTTGGCCTAAGCACCGATGGAATGAATTCCTTCAATGAGAGGATGAGCAACCACAGCACATGGCCAGTGATCTTGACCATGTACAACATCCCAACATGGTTGTGTCAGAAGAGAAAGTACCTTCTCCTCACTATTCTTATTTCTAGCCCTAAACAACCAGGCATTGATATAGACGTGTTCCTCGAGCCCTTGATGCAAGAAATGGAGAGACTATGGAGGCATGGGGAGCAGATGTACGATGCGTTCCGAAAGGAGGACTTCATATGTAGAGCAATAATATTTGTTACTACCAATGATTACCCCGCGTTGTTTGCTTTGTCTGGACAGATCAAAGGGAAGACGGGATGCTTGGTTTGCTTGGATGGTACTACATGGGTGTACCTGGATGCATCCAAGAAGATAGTTTACCTAAGGAACCGACGCTTCTTAAAGACAAGTCACAAGTACCGCAGCAAATTGTTCTTTAGATTTTATGACAACGCCCTAGAGATTGAACCCCCTCCGGAGAGACGTCATAACGGAGAACATGTGTACAGAATGGTGAAAAATATACGCGTCGTCTATGGAAAGAAGAATCCAGATGGGACGAACAGAGATAGAAGCACACCTTCTATCGAAGGCGTACCTTTCAAGAAACAATCGATCTTCTTTCAGTATCTGCCTTATTGGCCAGACTTGGAGGTCCCCCATGCCATTGATGCTATGCACGTATAGAAGAATGTCTTTGAGAGTCTCATTACTACCTTGATGGACACAGGCAAGTCAAAGGATGGTCTGAAAGCACGGAAAGACATGGTGCAGCTAAACATGATGCCACAGCTTCACTCGGTACCTGAGGCTAATGGAAAATACACTCTGCCCGCGGCGTGCTTCAACCTAACACCAGACGAGAAGAGAGCTATATGCACTTTCCTGAGGGGGATCAAAGTCCCGACTGGGTTTTCAGCAAATGTGAAGAAGCTAGTGTCGATGAAGGACTTGTCAATAACACAATGCAAGGCTCACGATTGCCATGTGATGCTGACAGTGTTTCTACCTATTGCAATCAGGGCTATAAAGCCAGAGTTCTTGAAAATGGCCATCACCCACATGTGCTACTTCTTTTCGAAAGATCTCACAGAAGACGATTGGCAAGGAAGAGCTGAGTGACCTACATGAATTTGTGGTGGAGACACAAAACCAACTAGAGATGTGTTTACCTCCTGCTTTTTTTGATATAATGCCACATCTCATGATTCATATGGTTCATCAGATACAGGCGCTTGGCCCTTGCTACTTGCATGAAATGTGGTCCTATGAGCGGTTCATGTCGGTTTTAAGTCGATACGTGCATAATCGAGCATACCCAGAGGGCTCCATGATAGAGGGTTACAGTACTGAAGAAGTCGTCGAGTGCTGTCAAGAGTACCTAAAAGTACAGAAAGGGATTGGTAAACCCGATTCTCGTCACAAGGGTAGGCTGGCTGGGAAGGGCACCAGTGGTAGAAAAGTGTTCATCGACCATGATTACAAAGAGGTGAGTCGGGCGCATTACAGTGTCTTGCAGAGTACACAACTGATGCAACCGTATATTGATGAACACTTGGCTATCATTATGGCAGAGAGAAATGGCCGTTCGGATGATTGGGTCATGAAACAGCACAAGCAACGACTAACTATATGGTTGAAGGACCAAAACATACCGCCTGGAGAAACCATAGACTCTATTACCATCAGTAGGTTGACGGAGGGGCCATCGAGACAAGTTACATCTTGGAATAGCTTATGATATCAATGGGTACACGTACTATACCCACGCAAAGGATAGTAAATATGTGCAACCAAAATAGCGGCGTTCGAATAGAGGCTCTCGATGGATTAGGGCGAAAGATCCAATACTTTGGAATCATTGAAGAGATATGGGAACTTGACTATGGAAGGGATATAACGGTGGCCCTAGTTTCGATGCCGCTGGATCAAACAACACCAACTGAACGAGATCGGATTGAGAGTCCTGGACCTCGAGAATCTAGGCTACCAAGATGACCCTTGGGTGCTCGCTTCACGTGTCGCACAAGTTTTCTATATGTCTGACCCACAAAGTAACCTCCCCCCGAAGAAGAAGACAAAGCACGTGGTTGCCTCCGGGAAACAATACATTATTGGAGTTGATGGCATGGACGATGTTGAAGCTTACAATAACTATGATGAGATGCTGTTATTCACAGACTTTCCTAAGAAGATCAGTGTTGTGGAAAAGAACATCCCCAAAGATATAATGCCATGGGAACGAAAAGGTGTCAATGGGAAAGTCGTTACAGCGGGCTAGCTAGTTGTGTGTGTTTGTAAGGCTTCATTTATGCATACGTGTGAGACTATATATTTGTGTACGTGTGTAAGACTACATATTTTTGTATGTGTGTGATACTACATTTTATGCATGTGTGTGAGACTACCCTTTGCTACATTTTAGGCGTCGAAATTTAAAAATCACAAATTTGAACCGTCCAAACTTTCTCAAATGGAAAGTTGACCAAAACAATAATTGTAGATCTTGCTGAGATGATCAAACTTGGTATTCAAAACTTTTCAATTTGAAGTTATTTAGAGTTCATAATACTAGAGTCAAAGTGTTGTTTTTTCATTTGACCAAATTTGACTTGGTCAAACTTGCTCAAATGAGACACTAAATGACCTCAGATGAAAAAACTCTGAATAACAAGGTTGTTCATCTCATCAAGATCTACAATCCTTACATAGCTTATTTTCCCATTTGAGAAAGTTTTATCAAACACTAGTCACAAATTCTTGAATCTCATATAGACTGTCTGAAACTATGTCACACACTTGTGAAATTTGATCTACATTTTGTTCAAACTTTCTCAAATGAAAAAATAGACTATATAAGGATTGTATATCTTGATGAGATGAACAAACTGGGTATTCAAAACTTTTCAATTTGAGATAACCTAGGGTTCCGAAAACTAGTTTGTAGGCGTCGAAATTTAAAAATCACAAATTTGAACCATCCAAACTTTCTCAAATGGAAAGTTAACCAAAACAATAATTGTAGATATTGCTGAGATGATCAAACTTGGTATTCAAAACTTTTCAATTTGAAGTTATTTAGAGTTCATAATACTAGAGTCAAAGTATTGTTTTTTCATTTGACCAAATTTGACTTGGTCAAACTTGCTCAAATGAGACACTAAATGACCTCAGATGGAAAAACTCTGAATAACAAGGTTGTTCATCTCATCAAGATCTACAATCCTTACATAGCTTATTTTCCCATTTGAGAAAGTTTTATCAAACACTAGTCACAAATTCTTGAATCTCATATAGACTGTCTGAAACTATGTCACACACTTGTGAAATTTGATCTACATTTTGTTCAAACTTTCTCAAATGAAAAAATAGACTATATAAGGATTGTATATCTTGATGATATGAACAAACTGGGTATTCAAAACTTTTCAATTTGAGATAACCTAGGCTTCCGAAAACTAGTTTGTAGGCGTCGAAATTTAAAAATCACAAATTTGAACCATCCAAACTTTCTCAAATGGAAAGTTGACCAAAACAACAATTGTAGATCTTGCTGAGATGATCAAACTTGGTATTCAAAACTTTTCAATTTGAAGTTATTTAGAGTTCATAATACTAGAGTCAAAGTGTTGTTTTTTCATTTGACCAAATTTGACTTGGTCAAACTTGCTCAAATGAGACACTAAATGACCTCAGATGGAAAAACTCTGAATAACAAGGTTGTTCATCTCATCAAGATCTACAATCCTTACATAGCTTATTTTCCCATTTGAGAAAGTTTTATCAAACACTAGTCACAAATTCTTGAATCTCATATAGACTGTCTGAAACTATGTCACACACTTGTGAAAATTTGATCTACATTTTGTTCAAACTTTCTCAAATGAAAAAATGGACTATATAGGGATTGTATATCTTGATGAGATGAACAAACTGGGTATTCAAAACTTTTCAATTTGAGATAACCTAGGCTTCCGAAAACTAGTTTGTAGGCGTCGAAATTTAAAAATCACAAATTTGAACCGTCCAAACTTTCTCAAATGGAAAGTTGACCAAAACAACAATTGTAGATCTTGCTAAGATGATCAAACTTGGTATTCAAAACTTTTCAATTTGAAGTTATTTAGAGTTCATAATACTAGAGTCAAAGTGTTGTTTTTTCATTTGACCAAATTTGACTTGGTCAAACTTGCTCAAATGAGACACTAAATGACCTCAGATGAAAAAACTCTGAATAACAAGGTTGTTCATCTCATCAAGATCTACAATCCTTATATAGTCCATTTTTTCATTTGAGAAAGTTTGAACAAAATGTAGAATTTATAATTGTGTTTTTATGATATAAAAATATATAATTTATAATTTAAAAAAATATTTGTAGGGGCGGTTGGATCAGGAACCGCCCCTAAAAATGTATTTGTAGGGGCGGCTGGATCAGGAACCGCCCCTATAAATGATACCTAGTATAAATTGGAGGGTAGCGCACGGGAGTCATCGTCTGGGCGCTGTCTTCTTCCTTCGACGCCGTCAGGCTGCCTAGGGTTTCCACCGCTGCCCACGCTGCTGGCCCCGCCGCCGGTCCCACGCCCACCCACACCAGCCCTCGGCGCTCGGCGTCCCGCCCCCGGCCCCTGGCGCCCGCCCCCGCGCGCCGACGACGCAGGCTCCCGGTGCCCCGTGCCCGGCCCCCGACGTCCTGCCCCCGCACGCCGACGACGGGCGAGCTCCTCGGCGGTGGGTGAGCGCGGCCGCACCCCTACGGCTTCTGGACCTTCGACCGCTTCAACTCGCCAGGCCACCGGCTGTCAGGACCCCTTCGACGACCTCATCACCTGCCACTCCGGCTCACCGTCGTCTTCTGAACACCTGTGCCGGTATGCTCCTTCTTTTGCTGGATAGATTTTGATGTTGCCCGTCGCCCAAGGAATTTGGTCAAATTGATTGCGGAATGAGGATAGGGTGTCAATTGCTGGGATGATAGGATGGATTCCTGTAGGCAGCGTTTGGTGACAATAGCTTGAATCCTTTGCTGGGAGATGCATTTAGATGAATTGTGTGTTGGTTCTATCTAGGGTTTTATTTATCTTGCTGTTGGTCGTTGGTCGAGAGCTCTGCTGATTTTGATTCTGCAAAAAGTCATAGACCACGCGTCCGCGTGCAAATGAGCCACCGACGCTCATATAGGTACTTTACCATTCATATAGATAGATAGACTTTTTATATGACTTGGCTGATTTACTTCTAGGTGCACATACATTTTTCTTCACACCACTTTTGTTTTTTCTTCATACCTACTTTTGTTTTTACCCAGGCAACCAATTGAGCTGAAATATGTTTTTTTCTATAGTAAACTCTCTGAAACTATATCTACTTGGAATCAAAATTTATCAATTTTCATGCTTTATTTCTGAAAGTTATATGTTTCCAGTGTGGTTTGACTGTTTGCCCCCATGGGGCTGACTGCAGCCTAGATATTTAATCACTCCCTTGAAACAGTAGGAAATCAAAGTATTCCAACAGATTCAACCAATTTTAGAAGTCGATATTTTAGCTGCTTCCTATAATCCCATATTTTCTTTTCTTTTCTGAACCCGTTAAATATCATGTGCTTGTTGAAAACCCATTGCACAGCATCTGTTTTCATGATTTTGAATATGAGAGCTGAGATTGGGAGGTTCTCATTTTAGCTGTTAGAACACGCTTCCTTTCTGTGAAATAGCAAGTGGCATCCTCTTGCTATAGTGGTGATTGGGTTAGAAATGTGTTTAGAATAAGAATGGTTTTAGCAGGAACTGATCGGTGGTACCTTATCTCATGTGCTTTGCTCTCAATTTGTTTCACAACAATTTGATTTGGCTGCAAGGATGGGTCTGTGCCACACTGCCACTTAGAGCAGAGCTTATTGTTATTTCTTTTGTTAGCTACGTTACAAGCATCCTTTAGTATTCGAGGTGAGCTTAGAGTGGAGGTGCTCAGTTTAGGTGTTGGAATACTCTTCCTTTCATCAAAATAGCAAGTGGCATCCTTTTTCTACTTTTAGGCGTAAGGATTGCTGCCACATAGAATCGAGCTAAATGTAGTATTGCTTATCTGTTTGTTTTGTCAATGGTTTCTATTATCGTAATTTAACTATTTAAGAAGTTATTCGGGTTTGCTATTAGAACACACACTTAGAGTGAACTAGAAAAAATTGACATCATTTTGGTATTTTTGGGATTCGTCTCTACTGCTTGTGTTCACTAGCTGCTAGAAAAGGCTTTCCTGCTAGCTCTGTTTGTGTATTAGAACAATTTAGAATATTAGTAGTTGTGCACATTTATAAGACAAATCACCTTTTTTTCCTCTTGGATGGGTGTTGTTGCTGCTCATGTCAAGGCCATCATAGGATTCCAGAACCCTTTTATTCCTTGCAATGCCAGCAACCTTTGCTTCTCATACTCAGTGAGGAAGCCATAATTATTTTTTCTTGTTTGTACAACCATTTTTTGTCCTGAAAATGAAAAGGGCATCAGACATCTAGTACCCTAGTGCAATTATTATGTGGTTGAAGGAAAACAAAAAAAATCATTTCATAAAAGTTGAAGGCAACAATTATGTGGTTGTTACTTCAGCAAGTTTGTTACTTCAGCACAGCAATAACAGCAGGTGTTTGTTAGCTTTTGTTCATTCATCAAAGCTATTTGTACCCAATCAGACATCTAGTACCCTAGTGCAACTAGGAAGACATCGTTAGTTGATTAAGCATGTGATAGATAGAAACAATAGCTGATTTTGTAAGCTAATTTTATATGGGTGAAAACTAACTGTAGCTCTATATGGGTGAAAACTAAAATGCTAATTTCTGTTGTGACCTTGTTTAGGATCTGCTAGAAACTTTTTATTTCATATAATATTACCAGTTATTTATATTTCATGACTTTTTTGCCTATGCACTTACCAGTTATCTCTATTTCATATAATATTTGGATGTTGCAGCTACTACATCCTATTCTTCATCCGACCTGCAATCTATTTGTCTGCAGCTTGCATCCTATTTGTCTACTATTATTAGGTGCAAGTGGCATCAATTTCAGCAAAAACGTAGTATTACGTTTTCTTTGTTTTATCATGATGTCTTGGTTTCCTGTTTGGTGATTTTGAGTATTAGAAATGTGGTTAGCATGAGCGAAATCATTGATTTGCCCATGTACCAGTGGCTGCTGGCTGCTGGCTGCTGGTTGGTCTCCTACAACTCTTATTACTACTACTTGGTGGCTGCTGGCCAGCTGCTCCTACTACTACTTGCTACTCCTACTACTCCTCTCTCTACTTACTACTATTGCTACTTATTATCTTCTGTCTTCTATCAACTCTTACTACTAGTGGCTGCTGGTTGGTCTCCTACAACTCCTATTACTACTACTTGCTACTCCTACTACTACTCCTGCTCTTCTCCTACTACTCTACCACTCCTCTTCTACTACTACTCTCCTCTACTGCACTCTACTCCTCTCCTCTCCTCTACTCCACTCTACTCTTCTCTCCTAAGCAGCTTTTGCTACTTCTACTACTACTCTACGACTTCCCTACTACTACTGTTTACTACTTCTACTTCTGTCTGGCAGTTGTTGCTTTTTTTGGGAAGCAGCACCTGCTTTTTTTTTTGCCAAATCTCCCCTCTCCTCTATTTTTGCCACCTTTCCTATCCTCTATGTTTGGGAAGCAGCAGCTGCTTTTTTTATACCTTTTCCTCTCTATGTTTGTTAAGCAGCAGTTGCTTTTTTTTGCCAAATCTCCCCTCTCCTCTCCTCTCCTTTGTTTTGCCGATGATGAAATTGTCCAAGTCCATACATTATATGGAATATGAGCTGATGATCAAGAACTTGTGAGGAACTTGGCATCATTAGCAGCCGCCCCTACATTACCTTCTCCTCTCTTCTCTGTTATGATGCCTTGATGCTCCAAGTTCAAGATCAGATGATGATTGACATGTTTCTGAGGCCTCTACCACTGCTACTTCTCATTTTTTTATATTGTTGTTTTATAGGACTACTTTGGTTTATAGACCTTTTTGATTTCTTATACCTTCTCGCGTACCTAAAGCACACTTTCTTGCATCTTTTAGAACAAAGCGTGAAATAATGTCGCGGACAACAGACCATGCAGCTCGATGCCCCGAGCATGATGAGCAGCCAACCCTTGAGGAGCAAGCACTAGAGGACCAGCTTACTCAGGAACAGTTCGATAACGAGGTAGAAAAAGATCTAGAAGTGATGCTTACTCAGGAGGAGTGTGATGAGGAGGAAGGCCCTGAAGGAGAGGCTGCTGAAGGCGAAGAAGAAAAGGATGATGAGTCAGAAGAGGGATATGAAAGTCCCGAGGATCCTTTCCCACCTGAAGCAAGAAGGAGGCCAACGGAGGAAGATTTGGACAAGGATTTTGACCCGAACGAGGAGGTAGGGAAGAAGCCTTAGCTTGTAAATTTTGCTAAAGCTTTGGCTGTGTTACCTCTGCTAACACTTTGACCTGTCCTATATACAGGTCCCTCCTGAAACTCAGAAAAGACGACGTCGACATCCGCGACATCTCGCTGGACAAGACGGAGTAGAGAAAAGGAGAGCAGAGGCAACAACCATAGAGACGGATCATGATGCCTCTGCTCCACAAACTCAAGACACAACCACGACTACCAAGCCTAAGAGGAAACGAGGGGATAGAAAAGGAAATCTATATCCAGATAAGGCTTGCTATGTGATAACGGAGGTTGGGCCAGCAGGGGAGATCCTTGAGCCGAAGGAATTAAGAGGACGATTCCGTAATGCGATCGGGGCCCTAGTAAGAGATAAATTGAACCCAGCAATCCCTAACTGGAAAGAGGTACTAGAGAACATAAAGAATGCACTATGGGATAGGCAGCTGAAGGTCAATTTTAGATTTCCGGAGGGTAAGCACGAATTGGTAAAAAAATGCTATCAGGATGATGGGAGAGTCATTGCGACGTTGGAGGTTGGAGCTTAACACGAAGTATATCCAAAAGGGGTTAACTCCCTTCAACGAGTTCGGCAAAATAACTCCTAGTCAATGGGAGGAGCTCGTGGCTCAGAAGACTTCAGCGGAGGCATTGGAGCTCAGTGCTCGTAACACCGAGCTAGCGAAGAGGAACAAACACCACCATCATCTAGGCCCCGGTGGCTACTATGCCAAGGAAGAGCAGTTTAGAAAGATGGATGAAGAGGCCGCAGCTGCTGGGAATATCGATGTGACGAAGTTGAAGGTACGCTCAAGGAACTGGATATATGCGAGGAGTACAGAACCATCCGGCAGTAATCTTAAGTTTGATAAGCCAGAGACCCAAGAGGCGGTATCAAGGATACTGAAATATGCTGAAGACAAAGAGAAGGGCTCATTCAATCCTTCCAGAGAGAGGGACGAGCTTAGCCTTGGCTTGGGAAATAAGGAGCACACAGGCCGCACCAGGGGGCTAGGGAAAAGGATGACTTGGAAGCAAGGATTCGAAGAGGACAAGCACATATACAAGAAACATGGCCGAGACCGGGAGACTAGTCTTGAGCTCCAAGTGAAGGCTCTAGTTGCGAAGGCACTGGAGGAGCAAGGAATGTCTATGGAGCCACGTATATTAGTGACGCCACCGGGAGAACTGGCATTAGTTGGCAGCCCTCCGAAAGTTCCTAGCAGCCAAAGTTCCACTGCAGCCACAACCTCAGTCGATCTCATACGGGAACCTACTAGTTGCACCTTGGTGTTTCTCAGCGGCCGGCAGAACACTGTGATGGAGGTGGCAACGGGTGTTGCACATCCTCCCGGTGGCTTACACCACAATAATAACATACCGCCGGACTACACTAGGGTCGAGGTGCATACAGTGAAGCCCGAGTTCATGCAGTGGAGGATAGACTACGCAACTCCCGAGGGGCTGGTGTTACTCGGAGACGTTATGGGGCAGTTCATCTTCTGGCACAAACGGGACATTATATTGACTGCTTCTTCGCCGCCTCCCCCTCTCCCAAATTTGGAGCGAGTTGTTGAGGCCAGGGAGATATTTTCACCGTCTCGTGACCCCCACATTCCTGAGATGCCACATTCTTCCCCGCCTCCTATCGAGCATGTGCCTGATGAGATGCCACAACCTTCTCCAGCTCATACCGGGCAAGTGCATCATGAGATGCCACAGTCTTCTCAACAAGCACAACCGATACATGAACAACAAGTGCCTCCTGAAGAAGGTGATGCACAAGAAGATGAGGACGTGCCTGAATGGGAACTCCGAAAGAAGATTCCAATCCACATAAGGCCAGTTTATGTTCCGATCAAAGACGTCTCGTCGGTGTCCAAGTGGTATTCCCATGATCAGTTCAAGCCTGAAAACCAAGTTAAAAATGTCCCATCACGGGGTTCTGAGGAGGCCGTTAGTAGCAAACTTCACCAAATTGCAAAGCAGTATCCAAATGTTGATGCCATCGAATGGTCAAAGGATTGCCCGAAAAAATATGAAAGAGGCAAGCCCTTCCTACCAAACCGGGACATCCAGCGCCTACCACTTGGAATGAGAAGGTTTCATGATTAGTACTTGCGTGTTCTCCCAACGAGCATAGATATCATACAAGCATGCTTTCCCACCGGCACATTTGGAAGCCCAGCCGGGAAAATTGTCTTTGACTTCAATGACATGCACACATGCTTTCACCTGGGAGAAATGGAGATGAATCTAATTCGCACGTGGTGCCTGTAAGTCCTTGTCCTTCCGATATGATATGAATGCAATCTTTGAATTTTGTTGTAACTAACCCACGCCGTGATTTGTAGAATGCAAGTGCACATTGTCAAACAAATGCCAAGTGTGAAAGCCGGGTATGTAGACCCTCAAGCTATAGCCCAAACAAATTTTAATTACCCTAAACGGTGGACACTGGATGCCAAAGAGCTAGCAGCTGCAAAGACTCTTCGGGAGAAAGAGCGCATCTGTAGTGCGAAGCTAAGGGAAGAGTCCCTTAAGGTTGCGGCATACATTGCTCTGGCTTTCAAAAATCTCCAACAACACTCTACTATATGGCTACCATACAACTTCGAGTAAGTTCAACTATAACTTAAAGCTATGTTCGATATATTTTATTCGATGTAAAAGAGCTTATCTAGTTCTATGATTAAATCCATGCAGCAACCACTGGATTTGTATAGCCGTCGATGTCGGGAAGAGCATGGCATGGGTCTTTGATTCAATAGATAAGGACCCGGTGACATACAAAGACTTCATATCGATTCTCAAGACGTATACATATCGACAATCCTCATTAGCTTATATGTCTGTATACATACTTGTAACGTTCACTTATGCATACTAACAAGTTGTATTTGCTAAAATAATTCGAACAGGGCATTTAGGTTCTATGTCTCTCATCATCACGGAAGGCATGATCCAGCGAGGAAGGAAAAGCTGGCTATAAAAACACTATGTGCGGTAAGTGTAACTTACTTCTTCAGTACTCCGTTACATGGCTATCAAAAGCATTACCTAATATTTTCATATGCAAAACACACAGTGCCCCAAGCAGAGGCCTGAGAGTGTAAGGGTAAGTTTGAACCTCTTCACCCGTAGTATAAAAACTTCATAAATGGTATGAAATACTAAACTGAAACTTGTTTTCTTGTAGTGGAGAGAAGAGAAAGGAATGAAAAGAGACCCATACAAGGATGACCAACTCTTAGAGCTCGTCGGCGACCTTTGCAACTTCATATTGGACCAGATTGTACACGTCAGAGGCGCCTACCATGATCGAGAGTCTGACTTAGGTACAAATCCTCAGTACCAACACCTTCGTGAGACTGAAAGGCTAGCTCTAGGACGTTGATAACAATGTGTATGAAATTTGTATATTTAATGATGGATTGTATATATATATCATTACGAATTGGACTTGTAATTGTACTTTATATAGTCGCGTTCGGAACGTTGGTCGCGTGGCGTTCGGCAACGCGAACGCGGTTTGGAACGTTGGTCGCGGGCCGTTCGGCAACGCGGATGCTGGATGGAATACGCAGAAACAAACAGTTCTGGTCGAATTTGAATTGTAAATTTGAATTTTTTTTGCGGGAAAATGTACTGTAGGGGCGGTTCTAGATTGAACCGCCCCTACAAACAGGTATTATAGAGGCGGCTGGCACTACAGCTGCCCCTACAAATAGATTTGTAGGGGCGGTTGGTTCTTGAGCCGCCCCTACAAATAGATTTGTAGGGGCGGTTCGTAATACCAGCCGCCCCTACAAATCGATTTGTAGGGGCGGCTCAATCACCAACCGCCCCTACAAATCTATTTGTAGGGGCGGCCTGGGAACCGCCCCTACAAATGCATGATTTGTAGAGACGGTTCAGTAGGGGCGGCTGGCCAAACCGCCCCTACAAAGGGTTACCAGCCGCCCCTAAAAATGCTTTTTGTAGTAGTGAACTCTATTCTCTCAACGATGGAGGTCTCCAAGGGCACCGCAATGCCATTCTCTATATTCTTCTCACCAATGATGGAATCTACACTTATCGTACATGTGTCCTCAAACAACAATGAGTTGACAGGCATGCAAGCCACAACAAGAGAAGGAAGGATCGACGACATCAGAGAGTGATAGACGGGAAAACAGTGGCCAAAGAGCTCTGTATATGAACCAAAGAGGTTGGATACATCAACAGAGAGGTGTCCTCACTTGGCAGCTCCATATGCTTCAAGTGTGTGGCCACACATGTTGACCACAACCTGATAGCGAAAATCTCCTCGCTAAGGTGACGTACCAAATCCTCTAAATTAATGGGTGATGACCCAAACCCTATAAGCGGTAGTGGAGCTCCAACGATGGAGAAGGTTAACTGCCAACCTAGAGGCTTCTAGCACTAGCGGAACGACTACAAGGCCAAGGATGCAAAGATTAAATAGTGATAGGTAGGATGATGAAGAAACCAAACCGGAACTGACCCAACATGCGAAGGTCATGGAAAAACCAGCGGCTAAAACTACAATGGAGTAGAGCATGGTCATAGCCCAGCCACAGGAGACCCAAGCAGCCGAGTCCCAAGAGGTATTCTTGAGTTGTCTACATGTTCTATGTTGGCGCCGGCTGCCGGAATGGCTGCGCCGACGGCGATCGGCAACGGCCGACGATCACTCTCTCCGCTCACGACGTTGCACAGGAACGCGAATGGGAACACGAGAGAGCAGTTTTGCATCGCACAATGTCGCGACCTTTTCTGGCTTGCTTTCTTTGATTTATTTCGATGCTACTGATCCACGATCCGAGATCCCTGCACGCCCGCTCACGCTGCGTCGTGCCCGCCTGAAGCGCGGGAACGTTTCATACGTGGCGTGGCGAGAGAGTTCCTAGGCCATTTACACCGATTGATTACATGCAACAGCTAGCTAACTTGATAATGTAAACGTGCTCATGCAACTAAACTATTTACATCATAGTTCAGGTGTGCATGGGATTGACGAGTTCAACATTTCACCCCCTAATCCCGCTGCACATCTACTACACCTAGGTGCTGACGAAGCTCCACAAACCTGACATGCCCGAGCGCCTTAGTCAGGTTGTCTGCCAGTTGTTCAGTCGTCCCCACATGATCAATGTCAACTTCACCTCTATCGACACAGTCTCTGATGAAATGGTACCTCGTGTCGATATGCTTACTTCTGTCATGGTGTACAAGGTTCTTGCTCAACGCAATTGCTAATTTGTTGTCAACTAGGAGCCTCACCATTGGTGCCTGAATGCGTAGTAGTTCATCGAGCAACCGGCTGAGCCATATGCCTTGACAAGTTGCATTGGCACTAGCTATATACTTAGCTTCATAGGATGATAATGCTACCACCCTTTGCTTCTGAGATGCCCAAGTCACCAAGCTTGTCCCCAACAGGAACACTGATCCACTGGTGCTTTTCCTGTCATCTACATCCCCAACCAGATCACTATCACTGAAACCAACCAGTTCAATTGAGCCCTGCCTCTTGTAAACATAGCCAAAGTGCACTGTACCTGATAAGTACCTCAATATTTGTTTGACAGCTGCCCAGTGACTTGCTTTTGGCTCCTCCATGTATCTGCTGACAATGCCCACAGCATAAGCAATATCTGGTCTAGTGTTGACCAAATACCTCAGGCTCCCAATTATGCTCCTGTATTTGGTTTTGTCAACAAAAGGTGTTTTGTCATTCTTACTCAGCTTCAGTCTGTTCTCCATCGGAACAGCACAAGAATTGCAACCCTTCATGCCAGCTTGTTCTAGGATCTTCAGAGTATATGAGCTCTGACACAACTTTGTTATTCCTACCTGTTGATCAACTTGAATTCCCAAATAATAACTGAGCAGTCCTAAGTCACTCATACTGAACCTGCCCATCATCTCCTTCTTGAACTGTTCTATGCTTGCTTTACTTGAACCTGTGATTATCAGATCATCAACATAAACTCCCACTAGAAGGAAACCATCTTGGTTTGATCTTCTATAAACAACATGTTCAAGTGGATTTTTCACAAAACCAAGCCTCAACAGTTCACTGTCTAACTTAGCATTCCATGCTCTTGGAGCCTGACACAGCCCATATAGGGCCTTTTTTAGTTTTAGGACTTTATCACTGCTTCCTTTGACAACAAAACCTAGAGGTTGATGAACATACACCTCCTCCCTCAAATCACCATTCAAAAATGCCGACTTGACATCCATGTGGTGCACTTGCCAACCCTTCTGTGCAGCCAACGCAATTAATAGCCTCACTGTTTCTATTCTTGCCACTAGAGCAAATACTTCATCAAAATCCACCACCTCACGCTGTACATACCCTTTTGCTACCAACCGAGCTTTGTGCTTGACCACATTTCCGTCTGGGTCTTTCTTTACTTTGAACACCCATTTAAGACCAATAGCTCGGTGGCCTGCTGGTAACACTGACAGCTCCCAAGTTTTGTTTGCCTAGATGGATTCCATCTTGGCTTCCATGGCTTTTCTCCAACAATTCTCACTCAATGCTACCTCAACACTCCTAGGTTCCTCTGCTGCAAGATAGCATACTCCACTATACTCAAAATCACCATTCTCATCAGTTGTGTCATTCAAATTATTCAGAGTTCGATACCTCAATGGCACTCCTTCTGAGTCGATAGATTCTCCTATAGGTGGAGTTGCAAACTCAACTTCTTGAACTGCTGAACTGCTTGGGGGTGTTGACTGATTTGATGCAGCACTTGAGTCATCGTTGATAGCCCACGGATCTTGGGAGGGCGATCCTTGCTCCTGAAACATGGGACCAGCTGAAATGCCTGCTGCATGTTCTGCATCTTCAGTTACTGTTCCACTTCCGACAACAGAGAAATACTCAACATCAAAAGTAGGAACTGCTGGTTCGCTTCGAGCTCCTTCATTCCACAACCAAGCTCGATTTTCTTCAAACACCACATCTATGTATATGTGGAGTTTCTTGGCTACTGGATCATAAACTCTATAGCCCTTTGTCCCAGCTTCATAGCCGATGAAAACCATTTTGGTCGACTTGTCAGATAGTTTGCTAATCCCAGGCCCGACTTTCTTGACATGAGCTACACAACCCAAGGTACACAAATGTTGCACCTTGGGCTTTCGGTTATGCCATGCTTCATATGGTGTCCTCCCTTGCAGACTCTTGGTTGGGGCACGGTTCAACAGATACACTGCTGTGGACACTGCTTCACCCTAGAATTCTCCAGGAACATTCTTGCTTTTTAGTAAACACCTCGCCATCTCTACCATAGTACGGTTTCTCCTTTCAAAAACCCCGTTCTACTGTGGTGTATAGGGAGTGGTAGTGAAGTGCTTGACACCATGCTCATCACAATATTCTCTAAACTCGATGGAATTGAATTCTCCACCTCTATCACTCTGGAACACGCGTAGCTTGCCACCGCGTTCAATTTCAGCAAGTGCTTTCACCCTTTTGAAACACTTGAAAGCTTCATCTTTTGTTGCCAGGAGCCCAATCCACATATATCGACTGTAATCATCAACCATGAGCAGAAAGAAACTCTTACCACCTGGTGTTTTGGGTCTGATCTGTCCACAAAGATCTGCATGGAACAGATCCAGCTGCTTGTCAGCTCTGTAACTCGCCACCTGTGGAAATGGGTGATGTTGTTGTTTGCCAAGTGCACATCCATCACAGAATTCTTCTATCCTATCAATCAATGGCATGCCATCCACCATCTCTTTTACACCAAGCTCCCGAAGAGCCCAAAAATTCAGATGGCCATATCTCCCATGCCAAAGCCAAGCCACATCATCAACCTTTGCCACTAAACAAATAGGTGCAGCAAGCTGGGTTTTAAGCAAACACAATCGGTTCTTAACCCTCGGAGCTCTGGCTAGCAGTGAGCGCTCAACATCAAACACATTGCAAAAACCATCTTCAATCACAACCTTACAGCCACCCTCCTCAAGTTGACCCAAGCTAACAATGTTACTTTTCAGTTTAGGAATATATTAAACTTCTGTGAGTACCTTGTGCCCCGTTTTCTTGGCTTGGAGCATCACCGATCCGATGCCCTCAATCTCGACGAGCGATCCATCGCCGAAGCGCACCGTGCCGTGCACCGACGTGTCTAGCGACACGAGCGCCTCGCGTCGCCCCATCATGTGATTGTAGGCCCCCGTATCGAGGACCTAGACATCACGATCTTCATCGCAGTCGCCGGGATGAACCTTCTTCTCATTGAGATGCACGACCTGGCGCGTCATGCACCTCTCCAATGACTCGACGTCGCGTAGTCGAACGTGCATGGTGTTCACCGTTGCCAAGAGCAGTGCGGCATGTTCGGTGTCAGCCTGCACATGATGAGCCTCCTCCTTGCGTTCCTTTCTCGGCGGCTGCTTGCAGTCTTCCTTCCAGTGGCCATAGATGCCACAGTTCCTGCACCGCCCTTTCCGCCTTGGAGTGCCCTCATACGTGGACCTGGGGGCGTGTTCTTTCTTCTCGCCATGGTCACCACGTCCAACACCACCACCGCCCTTCGGCTTTCCAGACCTCCTCTCACTCCCAGTCGACGACGAGGACTCCGGCAGGAGGCAATGACGATTCCTTGCTGCCCAATCCTCCTCAGTCAACAGGAGTTTGCTGGCCTTGTCTGTGATGGCCACGACCCCGAATCGGTCCTCGGCCATCTTGAGTCTGCCGACGAGGTCTTCAATTGTTAGCGATTTTAGATCGAGCAAGGTCTCGATTGAGATCACGATCTGCGTGTAGCGTTGGGGCAGCACACGCAACATCTTCTTCACCACCCGGATCTCCTCAACGCTCTCACCAGATGTGCGTAGATCCGCAGCTAGCGCGTTGATGCGCATGGCGAACTCATCCACCGTCTCACCGTCCTTGAACACAATGTTCTCGAACTCTCGGAGCAGCCGTTGGGCGTTGGCCTCCTTCACGCGTTCAGCTCCAACGTGCATGCTTTTCACCCCCGCCCACGCCTCCTTGACGGTTTTCTTCGCCCCCAGCATCTGCCACATCTCCTGAGGCACAGATCGAAGGAGCGTGCCCATGGCCTGCCGGTCTTGCGACCGCTTCACTCCTTTGCCGCCGGGCTCGATCATCTCCCAGATCTCCAGGGTCTCATAGTTGCATTACATGAGCATCGCCCACTTCGTGTAATTGGAGCGGGTCAACATCGGCCACATGAGTGAGCTCTCCCGTACTCCATGCCCCGAGCTGCCTGACGATGTGCCGTCGCCCATCTCCACCACCACCGGACTTCTGCGTGGGAACACGCGCACCTTCCGCGGTCGTTGACGAGGAGGGCTCACCGAGCCATCGTAGAACATGCACTATCGCTCTGATACCAGTTGTTGGCGCCGGCTGCCAGAATGGCTGCGCCGACAGCGATCGGCAACGGCCGACGATCACTCTCTCCGCTCACGACGTCGCACAGGAACATGAATGGGAACACGAGAGAGCAGTTTTGCGTCGCACAATGTCGCGACCTTTTCTGGCTTGCTTTCTTTGATTTATTTCGGTGCTACTGATCCATGATCCGAGATCCCCGCCACGCCCGCTCACGTTGCGTCGTGCCCGCCTGAAGCGCGGGAACGTTTCATACGTGGCGTGGCGAGAGAGTTCCTAGGCCGCAACGTGAACGCAGCACGGTTCTGGCCATTTACACCGATTGATTACATGCAACAGCTAGCTAACTAGATAATGTAAACGTGCTCATGCAACTGAACTATTTACATCATGGTTCAGGTGTGCATGGGATTGACGAGTTCAACATTCTACACTCTACAGCCTCATATTATAAGTGAGGTGCCAAATAATGAAAGTGAAGAACTATCTCATATTGTAAGTGAAGTTCCAAATAATGAAAGTGAAGAGCCTCTAAGAAGATCACAAAGAGTAAGAAAGTCTGCCATCTCTGGCGACTATGTCACTTACAATACTGAGTTCCTTTACAATGTTGAAGGTTTAGATGACATAATGTGGGAAAGTGATCCCACTTCATTTATGGAAGCCATTAAGAGTAAGTATTCATCGGAGTGGTTTAATGCCATGAATGATGAAATTAAGTCTATGAGCACTAATAAGGATTGGGACTTAGTGGAAATTCCCAAAGGAGCCAAAACAGTAGGCTGCAAATGGGTCTAGAAGACCAAACGTGACTCCAAAGGGAAAGTTGAAAGATTTAAAGCTAGACTCGTAGCAAAGGATTCACACAAGTAGAAGGAATTGATTATTTAGAAACCTTCTCACCTGTGTTAGCAAAAGATTCACTAAGAATAGTAATGGCGCTCGTGGCTCATTTTGACTTAGAATTACATCAGATGGATATTAAAACAACATTCCTTAATGGTGATTTAGATGAAAAGGTTTACATTGCACAACCAGAAGGGTTTGTTGTGGAAGGAAAAACATGTTTAGGATGCTTACTTTAGAAATCCATTTATTGACTCAAGCAAGCATCTAGAAAGTGGTACCTAAAGTTTGATAAGATAATAAGAAAATATGATTTTAAGGGAAATTGTGTGGACAATTGCATCTATGCTAAGTTCAGGGGGAGTGAATTTGTTATCTTAGTATTATATGTGGATGATATCCTATTAGCCAGCAACAATAAGGACATGTTGTTGGAAACCAAAGTTTTCCTCTCCTCTAAATTTGTCATGAAAGACCTTGGTGATGCTTCCTATGTTCTTGGCATAGAAATTCATCGAGATAGAACTAAGGGAGTATTGGGATTATCTCAAATGGCATATATAGAAAAGGTGCTAAAAAGATATAATATGCATAAGTGCTCTACTTCACCTGCTCCAATAGTCAAGGGCGATAAGTTTGGAACATTTTAGTGTCCTAGGAACAAAGAAGAAGAAAATAAGATGAAAAGAATTCCATACGCTTCTGCTGTCAGAAGCATAATGTATGCTCAAGTCCGTACACGCCCTGACTTGGCCTTTACAACCGGGATGCTTTGCAGATATCAAAGTAATCTAGGGATTGACCACTAGAGGGCCGTTAAGAAGACCTTGCGTTATTTGCAAGGCACTAAGAATTTTATGCTAAATATAAGAAGTCGAGTAACCTCGAGGTCGTGGGTTATTGAGGCGCTGATTATAATGGGTGCTTAGATTCCATTAAGTCCACATCCGGATATCTATTCACCTTATCATGGGGAGCTATTTCGTGGAAGAGCTCCAAACAAAGTATAACTGCAACGTCAACAATGCATTCAGAATTCATAGCTTTATTTGAAGCAACGGGGCAGGCCGTATGGCTTAAGAATTTTATTCCCGAACTAAGATTGGTCGACAGCATATCTAAGCTACTAACCATATATTGTGATAATTTATCAGCAATTCTCTATGCGAGTAACAACAAGTCAAGTGGTGCTGCCAAACACATTGACATTAAATACCATGTTGTTAAATATAAAGTCTAGGATCAAACAATAAGTGTTGAGCATTTAAGTACAGAAGAAATGACCGCGGATCCGCTTACTAAAGGCTTACCACCCAAATTATTTAAGTATCATGTAGCCGGCATGGGTTTATTGGAAAGCCTCTGATTCTGAAATAAGGGGACCATTAATGCAACCATCTCTCCATAAGACTAAGAATGATCATATTCTAAAATGGGATGATGCGCTATAGTCACTGAGTTCAGTAACACTTAATTGGCTGTTGTAATTCTTTGGTCTTGGTGTTTTGTTTCATTAAAGAGTGGTTATATGTATAAGTACTAGACTTAAGATTAAGGGGGATAATGTTGGAATAATCTCTCGTGACAAGGTCAAAGGACCAAGTCCGAGCCACTCACACGCCCTGATCAGGGGCACCCAACCAACTAATGGTTGCGGCCCCCCGTTGCACAGCGCAATAATAACAGAGGAAGTCCGGCCCTCACGCAAACCAACGTTTCCCGTGAAACTAGCCTCGACCCCAACACTCCTAACCCTAACCCGATCTGGGGAGTGCTGTAAGCGACGGGAAGGCTGCTGCCGCTCTACTTCAGCGACCCGAGGAGGAGGAGGAGGCGCACAAGACCGAGAAGGAGACGCAAGGCAACGAGATCCGCGAGTCTACGACGACCATGCCGACTCGTACCTTGAACGACAATGAAGGTACATCAAAGTAATTCCAATTCCTAAGTACAACTGGGTGTTCTATCGGTTGAGCTAGGCCATAAGATCCTGTTAAGCATCAATAAGTTCTAACACCCACAACTGACATTGTGCCGCCGGTGTGCTGCTTGTGCAGAAGCTCGAGGAGCAGCGCTGGCGCGTGCAGGCCGAGAGGCTGAAGGCATTGGCGCGTGTCGAGGAGACCGAGGCGATGCGGCGCGCCGCGATGGTTCGCAGGGGCGGCCTCCACGGCAAGGTTGGACATGGTTCCTCAAGATCTACGGCCTCCTCTTAAACTGCCTCGAGTCATCTCACTACTACTCCGTCTTGCTCCAGCGCGGCTACTTTCATTTGCTGCCTCAAGTCGTGCGGCCAGCCGGCCACCTTGCACCGTTGCTCGTGCAAGTGTGCAGGCTGCTGCTACCCTTGAGGCCTTGACGCCCTCTGCTTCGCGCCGGAAGGCTAGCACGGAGACAAGGCCAAAGCAGGCTCTATGGACAAGCTAGGATGGGTAGCGGCAGCTAGCATGGAGATCGTCGGCGAACGACGCCGCATCCGGCTATGCCTGCTGGCACGTCCGTCGGCGATGGTCGATCCCCCTGGCCAGGTCCTCTCCTCAGCGACTGAGACGGAGCCGGACGGATGGAGGAAGGCGCGGCGACGCGGCCACTTATGCGTGCAGCGCTGCAGCTGGACGGACTGAGGAGGGAGTGACATTACCGATCTACCCTTTTTTAAAATAATATCTGAAGATTAACTAAAAATTTATAGGCACTGATATCGCATGATTTGGTACTGGTCCCGCATGTTTTGGTACTTCCGGGTACCTTTATCTTGGTACTTCTTATTTTTCTACCGTCCGATGTGAACCAATGGATGGTTCATATTTTTTTTCCATCTACCGTAAAACTTGTAAACAAATAAATGCTCTATTTAGGAGATGAAGAAATAATCAACAAAAAGAATCCTGCGCCACATTACCACCACTGTCAGGTAAGTTGTTTTTTTACGACACGAGATCATTCCATTTTCATTAAGAAGATAACAAAAGTTTCATTAGGACTGGTCAATCTGTCAATACATTAATCGTTTCATCAGTCCAATTAAACAAAAGTTGGATCTTCAACTTTCATTAGGACTGGTCATGCCGTTAGAATGTCCTGCGTCCCCGCGTGAGCCTCGACACACCAAGCCCCGTTCTACCAGGCCTTCGGCTTAGAGCTTCATTCTTCTGGCCAGAACGTAATACAGTATTATTTGATCCATGAAAATTTTGAGCATGTTTTTTAACTCTTTAAAATCTGATTTTACATTAAAACTTAATTTTACACATGCGCATTGGCAACAGAACTCTTTAAATATATGATTCCGGTCACGTGCCAAGGCCCGTTATATAACTCTTTAAATATACGATTTTAAATTGAAAATTTAGTTTAGGATGTGTTTTCCTTAGTATTTTGTGAATTAATAAAATCTTGGGCTGCGACACAGAGATGTGGTAGCTGTTGGTAAGCAACACACGCTTCTTGTACTATACTCCCTCCATACTGCAAATTTAAGTCGTTATGGACAAGGCTTGGCTCAAGCATTGGAAATATAAATCATTAATAACATTTAAATTGTTGAGTTTAGAAATGTGAAAACTATATGAATAGATTTGTCTTGAAAAGTACTCTCACAAAAAATATACATATATCACTTTTCAATAAATATTTTTTTATAAAAATAAGAAGTCAAAGTTATGCTTCGGAAACCGCTTCACTCTCCAAAACGACTTGAATTACCGGTACGGAGGGAATATATATTTCACTTGTTAAATGTTAAACCCACTTTGAATTTTGATGAAGGTATCGATAAAAATTCTTAAATATTTGATGCAGGCTTCGGTGCTTGTAAATAATGAGAAAGTTTTAGAGACAGTGCGTCGTGGCGTGCATGGAATCGAGGTCGAGGATGTTGGCGTTAGCTAGGTGACTGTGAGGCGTGCAGCCGCATGCATGGATGCTTGCGCGGCCTCACGTGGACTCATGTGCAACCAGCGTAGGTATCCGAGGCGTCTAGTACGTGGACTCGCGTGGACCCATGTGCTACCCGCGTAGGTGGGATGACTGCCATAGAACCCCGGCTGCCTGGTTGCTTCCGTGTTACTAACTCATCAGCTACTGCATGCCATAGAACCCCCATGCTTCTTCAGCTGCTCCATGGTGAGTACAAGCTGCAGAAGGACGTTCGGAAGCAGGTGCAGTGGCTCACCGACGAGCTGGACAGCATCTACCCTCTCCTCCGCAATGTCTCGGATGTGCCATGGGATCGGCTCGACCAGCAGGTCAAGGTGTGGGCACGCAAGGTCAGGGAGGCATCCTATGACATGGAGGATGTCCTCGACACCTACCTCGTGCGCGTCGATGGTGGGGAGCCTACTGACCCGAGCAGGCTCAAACGTGCCATGAAGAAGATGTAGATGGGTAAAGTCTTCACCAAGGCCAAGGCTCGCCATGGTATTGCTGGCGCCATCCAAGACATCAAGAAGTCTCTCGAGGAGATTGCTGAAAGGCGTCAGAGGTACAAACTTGACGAGATTATGTCCAAGCAGAATACAACTACCTCAAAGATTGATCCTCGCCTTAAAGCTATGTACAAATAAGTGACACGACTTATTGGCATCGACAAGTCAAGGGAGGAGCTCATATCCGTGCTGAATCCATCCCATCTAGATCACGATGTGTTGGACAAGAAGATCATGAAGAAGGTTTCTATTGTTGGAGTTGCGGGATTGGGCAAAACCACTTGCAAAAGCGGTGTATGACAAGCTTAGGTCGAAGTATGATTGCGGAGCTTTTGTGTCAGTTGGCCGCGATCGTGATTTGGTTACAGTTTTCAAGGACATCCTCTTTCATCTTGACAAAGTCAAGTATCACAACATCCATACCACTGGAAGAGGTGTTGATCTCCTCATTAGCGAGCTCCGAGAATTCTTGGAGAACAAGAGGTACACATCAGGCACCCATTTGCGAATTGTAATTTGTTAGTGCCTTTATGATACTGTAGCTGCTCAGTTAGCCCTTGTATGCTAGTCTGCATTATCCAATAGGTTATACAAAAAATATTATCTACGAGTAATCTATGGAAGACTTCCTAAGATTGATATTCTCATTTGTTACTACCACTCTACTTCACACATATAACAAAAATGCATATTATTTCCAAGTCATGCAACACTTCTTAGTCGTCTATCAGAACACAAAAAGATGTACTTGACTCCTCGCGCCAAGTATATAAAAGGATAATACTTTTACCAGTTCTAAGCACAAAATTTCAAGTGTTGTCGGTGTTCTTAAATTATACGATACTACTAGTAATAACACGGTTCAATAATTCATGTGTTTGGGAAGTATTTTCCTATCAGGAATATACCAACTCCAGAATTTGGTGCCATATTAGTTCATTTGGCTAGGTGCTTAGTATATATTAGGTCGTAATAAGATTCCCGTCGTGGTCTGAGGCATAAATAAATCGCATGTTGAGCACCCGTCAGTCCATCTCATCTTGCACATGGTTACCCATGATTGTGTCTGCAGTATTCAAGGAAGAAAGTTGCAGGACCAACTGCTACAATGATGTGTTCATCGGTAGAAGAATTAGCGTTAGGTGCGGATCAAGGTATTAGCGTCGTGCTGGTCTTGGAGGAAAGCAGCACAAATGTTTTAAAAGGAGCAACTGGACGTAAAAGTGAACGCCTCTTTTTGGGTTTGGCGGAGACTCGCGGGGCTGCCGTCGTCCTCGATGAAAGCAAGCCCCTACGTACCTAGCCGCGTTAACTGGAGACTTGTGTTGCGTAGTGCCTGCCGTACGCCATGGAAAACAACACAAGCAAGTGCGGTGGCCACTTCCTGGGAATCCTGGCTGCGTCAAGTCTTTACCTACTGTGTCTAATTAATACTGCCTCCCACTGGACGCCTTGCCACCACCACAGTACCACTATTAATCCACCCGAATTGCTGCACTGGGAACCAAGAGAGGGAAGAAAGAAGCATGAGTGTCGTGACGGGGGCACTGGGAAGCCTCGCCCCCAAGCTTCTTCAGCTGCTCCATGATGAATACAAGCTCCAGAAGGGCGTGAAGAAGCAAGTGCAGTGGCTCCACAGCGAGCTGGAGAGCATCTATGCCTTCCTCGGCGAGGTCTCGGAGGTGCCATGGGATCGGCTCAACGGGCAAGTCAAGGTGTGGGCACGTGAGGTCAGGGAGGCATCGTATGATATGGAGGATGTCCTCGACACCTTCCTCGTGCGCGTCGAAGGTGGTGAGCCTACTGACCCGAGCAGGCTCAAACGCGCTATGAAGAAGATGGGCAAGGTGTTCAGCAAGGCCAAGGCTCGCCGTGGTATTGCTGGTGTCATCGAAGACATCAAGAAGAATCTTGAGGAGCTAGCTAAAAGGCGTCAGGATTACAAACTTGATGACAATGTGTGCAAGCCGCTCGCAACATCGTCAACTCTTGATCCCTGCATGAAAGCTATGTGCAAAGAAGTGACACGACTTATTGGTGTCAACAAGTCAAGGGACGAGCTCATATCCATGCTGAATCCATCCCAACCAGATGATGTTGCGCCTGCCAAGAAGGTTTCTATTGTAGGAGTTGGGGGACTGGGCAAAACAACTCTTGCCAAAGCAGCGTATGACAACCTAAAATCGCAGTATGACTGTGCAGCTTTCGTTTCAGTTGGACGGGATCATGACTTGGTAAAAGTTTTCAAGGACATCCTCTTTGATCTTGACAAGATAAAGTATGACAACATTCATAACACTAGAAGAGGTGTGGCACTCCTAATTCGTGAAGTCCAAGAATTCCTGGAGAACAAGAGGTACACATCAGCAA
The DNA here is from genome assembly GCF_019320115.1 of Miscanthus floridulus. Lineage (NCBI taxonomy): Eukaryota > Viridiplantae > Streptophyta > Magnoliopsida > Poales > Poaceae > Miscanthus > Miscanthus floridulus. The sequence continues at coordinate 118,009,416 of NC_089588.1, read as the reverse complement.
CCCAATTGTAAATTGTAATTTAGGGAGTGCCTTTTAAGATGTTCTTGCTCAAAGTTAGTCGATACTACTAGTTTTCACTATGCTGTAGCTTATAGTAAAATATATTATCTCCATATCATCTATGCCAGATTGCTTCTTGAGATTCATTTTCTCCACTCCACACATATAAGATGAAATCCATTTATTCAGTGGTCTCTAATGTAACTGCTTTTAGCTCGTCTTTTCGAATGCCGAAAGATGTACTTCGCTCCCTATATAAAAGGGCAATACACTATAATGTATTTATTAATTGTCCTTAGATTTTCAGAATATTTTCTTTCTGAAACTATAAATTTGAGGGGGAAAACAAAGTTTTAGGGTTAGGCGGTCAGCTTGTGTTGCAACATGCCCTTAGGTACGTATGTTCTTTATAATAATGTGGCCTTAAATATGTAGATTTTTCAAATAACCCCTTTGAATTGGTGTTTAGTTTCCATAAGTATTCCAAAAATTGTAGGGTTAATTTTTTGAATTGCCTCTTCTATGATTTCCAGCAGTGCCGATTGTTAGCACGAAATTAAGATTCTGAAACATCAACACATAGTTTTGTTTTTACTAGCGTGATCATGTGTTTGATGTGTCATACTAATTTTTTTTAATCTTAGTAAATATCTTGCTTCTGCAGAAGCTCCAAACATTACTAACCAATGGTTCTTACACTTTCATGTGGATAGGTATTTTATTGTTATTGATGATGTATGGGATGTGCCCACTTGGGAAGCAATCAAACTGTCACTTGTTGAGAATAATTGTGGAAGTAAAGTAATCACAACTACTCGTAAGTTTGATGTTGCCAATGAAGCTGGTGACATTTACAAGCTAAAACCACTTTCTGATGATGACTCCATGAAGTTACTCTATACAAGGATATTTGGTGCAGAGGGGAAGTACCATGATAAGGAACCAGAAGAAGTCATCAATAAAATTGTAAAGAAATGTGGTGGTATACCATTAGCAATCCTGGCAATGGCTAGTTTGTTGGCCGGTAAACAAAAGTATGAATGGTCTGAGGTGTTGAACTCTATTTGTTTTGGATCCAAAGGCAATATGGAAGCTGAAGAGACTATGACAATACTTTCATTTAGCTACTACCATCTTCCTCCATATTTGAGGACATGCTTACTATATCTAAGTACATATCCAGAAGACTATGTGATTAGAAAGGATTCTTTGATATGGAAGTGGGTAGCTGAAGGATTTATCGATGGGAAACAAGGTACAAGATTATTGGAGCTTGGAGAAAGATACTTCAACGATCTCATTAATAGAAGCTTGATCCAGGTGGTGGAGAACGACTTGGATGGAACAGTATCAGGCTGTCGTGTTCATGATATGGTTCTTGATCTGATGCGTAAGCTTTCATCTGAAGAAAACTTTATTGCTATATTAGGAGGCAATGTGGAAGGAACACCTACACTAAGCAATGTCCGTCGGTTAACCCACCAAAATGGAATAGCCGAGCACATTAATTCTGAAGCCATGGTTACTAGGATGCCAAAAGTGAGGTCATATACTGCATTCATGTGTTCTATTGATAGCTGGCAACAGTTTTTGAGATTTAAACTTTTGCGCGTGCTGGATATAGTGGGTTGCAACTTTAAGGAAGGTTGTCACCTGGAGCATCTTGGTGATTTACTTCACTTGAGGTATCTTGGAATACGATGCCGAGGTCATGCCCTAGAGCTCCCAAAACAAATAGGGAATCTAAAGTTACTGCAAACACTAGATGTGGACGGAACGTTGCCAGCAAGCATTGTGCACCTAACAGAGCTGGTCCGACTACGTGCTTACAGCAAGGTGCCTGATGGGATTGGGAAGCTAGTTTCCCTAGAGGAGCTGATAATATTCAATGATTGTGATAAGCCCAAAAAGTTTTTGAAGGAGCTAGGCACCCTGCGAGAACTCAGGGTGCTCATGTTCGGCACTAAAGGGATGGACGAGAGCATGCAGAGAGATTTTATGGAGTCTCTAAGCAATCTGCAAAAGCTCCAGCATATACACTTGGGTGGTTTAGGTTGGGGCGTGGATACAGCCATGTGGGAAGCAGCAGGCTTTCTGCTCCCACGACCTCTCCAATATTTGTCATGGTCTATTATTAAATTGTCTAAATTGCCGTCATGCATTAATCCCTTACGTCTTCGCAACTTGTCCCACTTGAAACTGTGGGTGACTACTATGGATGAGCAGGATCTGAAACTCCTTGCTAGGTTGCCGGCACTCTGTTTTCTTAGCCTGGGAACAAAGTCCACAGTAACAGCAAGTAATATTAACGCTGGTGATGGCTGCTTCTTCCAGAAGTTGAGGAACTTGGGGACCAATCTAATGGTCCAGTTTGAGCAGCCCAACAAGGAGGACGCTAGCATTTCATTGCATATATGGAATGGAGAAGATGCTATGCCCTTTGCCTCTGGAAAAAGCAATGACTCCAGAAAAGTTGTACCCTCTGGCGTGATGCCAAATCTTGAAGCGCTTAGGTTTGATGTCCCTTTGCGGGCCCTAAAAGATAACAATAGTGAATGTGGGAATATCGGCTTGGAGTACCTGCCTTCCCTTCATGTACTCAGAGGGCTGATCGTTTGTAGTGGCGTGTCTGCTGCGGAGGGGGATGCTGCATTGGCTGCGCTGAGAAACGCATGCAACGTCCATCCCAACCATCCCACGTGTGATATGCATAAATATTATTAATCAGGTACGCTGAGAATTTTGTAGTTAATATCTCCCTCTTTATTTGTTTCTGTCTAGTTACAATTCTGTCTCCTTTTTGGCATATATGTATATCACTTGCTTGTCTCTACTCAATTAATTATTAGATTAATCTGAATTTCCAGCGGGAAGACAATAATAATGTGTCTTTCGGAATTTGGTTCTACATGCTACAGTGTAAGTACTCTCTCCACCCTGTTCTGTCCTATCCTAGCTGATGGTGTCACTGTTGCTCCTCGTGCGTGTCAGCCATTCGAGTGCGTCTGAGTTTTTCCGACTTCGCAGATTTTGAAAATCTGTTAGCCTAATTTCCGGCAAACAAATAACATTATGATTTCTGAGTCCTGACTACATAGAATGGTCTAAAAGAGACATTGCTGCTACAGCACCGTCGCATTCCCAATATGCAAATACATGCATGTGGACATCTAAGCTGATGTATGAATTACATTTTTGCTTCGCGAGGGCGAGTAGTATTTTATTTTTAGCAATGATGAAACTGCCAAACGTATTTTAGCATATACGGATTTTCGGTGAATCCATTATACATCGGACGTAGGTATAGTCACTGAACCGTTTCTAGTGGCTGCACTAACTCTGTTTGTAGCCACCAGCCGCTACTCTGTTTGCTGCCTCGATGGTTGGTTCCGTCGTTTGATTTGTACATAGGTCACTTGTTTATAATCTGTCACCTGTGAGTCTGTGACACATCCTTGTATGATTAATCACTAGGAAACAAGCACTTTGGTCATCGAATAATTTATGGTTGTAAGCATAATATCAGAAGAAGATTCAGTAGAATTATTGACCAACTTTCTTCCACTCGCAGATTAGTGTTTCTGATCCATGTTTCTGGTTGAACCGTGGTGCAGCCCAAATGGTGTTGGCTTCAATGCGTGCCAGACTACATCAGGCCATCACCACAAGTTGACTCGACTGTGTCGGCTCTTATGTTCAACCGACCCATTTTCTATTCTAATATGCTGTATCAAAGTTTCAGTGTACTCTGCTGCCTATTTAGAACCTGCAAAATTTTTCTTCTTGCTGAACTCCTGGCTTGTATTATTAGTTTCTCGACCTTTCTGTGGTTCGTACATTCTAACAAGCTTGGAACGTATTTATGTTGTGCGAAAGTTTGAGGAGGCTTTATGAATTGCTTGCATTGCCTCATGGTGCCTTCTTGCATTGCCGCTGCCTGGTTTCCACACGACGCATTATTTGCCCACTGGGATTCCAGCCATGGAACAAGAGAATCCAGCCATGCAGCCAGCAGCCCTGGTATTGTTTAGGGCCGTTCGCTGGTCTGGTTCAGACCAGCCAGCCGGCTGGTTCCCCTCTCAGTTTACTGTTCACCAAACCAGCCGAACAGTGTTTTTCTCTCACAACAATTCAGTCGGAATAGTGTTTTTCAGCTAGGTTTCAGACCAGCGAACGTAGTGGTCCGAAACAAATCATTTTTTATTTAAGAAGGGTATTGTCTCTGATATGTCTTAAACCTCTAGACACGGCGGTTGCTGAATGAAATTTGCACCCTTTTTTCTTTTTCTTTTCTTGAACCTTGTGGAGAATGATCCAAAGCTCAGCTGCGTCATGGTCATGGCCTACCACAGCCGCACCGCAGATTAATTAGCTTGGAGGTCGATTCAAGAGCAGCCGCGGCGACAAGGCGAAACGAGATGTGACACGGAGGTGGAATACAGCCGCGACAATCTGCAGGGTGCGGCGTGGCGCTCTCCCCTTCGTCTCCACTGCCGGCCAATCTGCAGGGTGCGGCTGCGCTCTCCCCTTCGTCTCTGGCGACTGTCGGCCGGCTGCTGGGTGGATCCGGGCACCCCAGCCCCGGATCTGCACGGTGCGGTGGCAGCCGGCTGGCCTCCAGTCTGCCAGCCCCGGCCTGTGCGGTGTGGGCGGCAGGCGGAGCACGTCCACCTAGAACGGCGCCCCGCCCTACGATGTGGCGACGTCCCCGATGCCTGGACGGCCAAAGGGGTGGATTCGTGTCACCCGAGACCCCGACGCCCTGGACCCGGTTCTGCTGTCCTCATGTGGCGGCGGCCGGCTCCTCAACCCCCGTCTCGGTCCGCTGTCCCCGCATGGCGGCGGCCGGCACCACTCTCCCCAATGTGGCGCACTGCGACCCGCCGCGGTCGCCTCACTAAGTCTCCACCATATCCACTCCCGTCCAGGCGTGGACGCTTGTCGGTGCGCGCCTCCCACCATTGCAAGCGAGTCCGAGAATAGCTCTGCGGTGTGGCGGCGACCGGAACCCCCATCCGTCTAGGCACGGACGCCTGCCCGTGCTCGCCGCCCACCATCACGGGCAAGTCCGGGAATGGCTCTGCGCGGTGTGGCGGCGGCCGGCAAGACCCCCCGCCCCTATCCAGGCGAGGATGATAGCCGGTGCGCGCCTCCCACCGCCGCGGGCGAGTCTGGGAACTGCTCCGCGTGGTGGTGTGGCGACCGGTACCCCCCCTCCATCCAGGCATTGACGTTTGATGGTGCGTGCCTCCCACCATCACGGGCGAGTTCGGGAACGGCTCCGCGTGGAGTGGCGGCGACCGGCATCCCTCCGTCCAGGCATGGAGAATTGCCGATGCGTGCCTCCCTCCGATGCGGGGGGTCAAGGGGAGCACTGGCAAAGGTTCTGGGTGAAAGCTCAGCTCAGATTAGTCTGGACCAGTGACGAGGTTCTCCTTGTTGATGGTGTCACCAAAGAACCTCTTGCTACCGCTTCCCCTAGATCGGCCTGCTCAATCCCTCGGCACAAGGCTCGGGCGAAAGCCTTGCCAAGCTCTTGCGGAGTCATCTCTTGCTGCTTGGCTGACAATGATTACGTTGCAACGTCATTCACCTCCTTGGAGGCATTGTTGAAGAGTTCCTCTGTCTTGGTGTTGTAGTTTCTTCGCTTTTTGGTGTATTTGTGGTTGTGCCACCATTTGCCCTCGTGCTAGGGCGTGTTGTTGTTTTTCTTTTAGTGGGTATGCCACAATCTAACCCTTGTGCTGGGGCTACTGCATTAGTTTTAGTCCGGTTTTCCAAAATTAACCGGATGATAGGGTTTTTGTAGCTGACCTGATCTACATGTTCAATATTGAGAAGTTTTTTATTTAAAGTCATCTAAAGTCTCAAATATGTGTTTGAAATTCACATGTTTTGAGACTCAATTTTTTGAAAATTTCAAACTATCTCTGATAGAGATACATCCGATACCAAAGTTGTAGTACTCGATAAGATTTAAAACTTTGTAGTTAGAGGTTTTTTTCATTCGAGTTCATTTAGTAGCCAAAATATCCAATATAAGATTACAAAATATTGATATAAAAAGATAGATATTATATAAAATAAAAAATGAGTGAGTGGTGTAGTGGTAGAGAGATATTGCTACTGAATAACAAGTCGTGGGTTTGACTCTCCAAAGTCGCAAGATTTTTTTATTTTTTGGATTTTCTGGAGAACATTAACGGAGGCGGGCATGTTAAGACACCCGGCTCGGTTAATGGGATTAATGGAGGCGGACATCTATCGCCTTGGTTAATCTGTATTAATCATGACCTTTGATTGGAGGCGGTTGCAATGCCCGCCTCCGTTAATCAATTTGGCCCGCCTCCTTTGTGTAGTAGTGACTATTATTTACAATGGTGATTATAGTCTACCAATTTGATTGCAAAATGTTTTAGGTTTTTTGTAAGAATTTTAGGATCTATCTTTTTTATTTCTAGTGGTTTCATGAGTAATCGCAACCCATAAGCTTTACCGTCTTTAATAGTCAATTTTTTCGCGTATCGGCTGTTTAGTCGATTTCTCCCATCTGGCTACTCCCGAAGTAGCACACTTGGAACTATCTAGGTAAGACTGGCATGTTCCACCTTAAATTACTGATAAACTTTCTCTCCTTGTCAATTGCAGGTCAAATTGACTAGCACGCCCTCGGGTGGAATTCGTAGGGTCGACTGGTCCTGCATTGAAGCCAAGCGGATCTTCGGGCTCATCCTAAGAAAATCCTTCCGGCTTGTTTTGTGCCAGGTGCATTGACATATTTTTGCGTCGACACATGTTCTGGCACGCTAGGTGGGATCCCACAATCGTCATGGCGACTTACAACAACAGTGACATTCTTATGGTGCCTTATGAAGACCTACCTGATGAGGATAAAGATGTCATTGGCAAAGCTATAGAATAATTTTTAGAGCAAGTGTTTGTTGTCCTACACCAAGACATGTGACAACAAAGTTATTCAGAAATATCCACTACCAAGAGTTTAGTTGCATGGGCAGTCAGATATAGACCAAGCTAAGGATCGGCATTTCTTCATAGAGGCTGTAAACAAATCTGTTCATGGTGCCATATTGAACCATAATACAGTTTTCTTGAATACATTCCACAACACCATGAAAGAGGCATTTCATGGATATCCAATTGATCAGGTTGGACCGGTTTACTACAATATTCCACATCCGTCGACTCAGGGGACTAATCAAGCTGATACTAGCCATCAAGAAGCAGCACTGACCGGTAATGATGATGTCCAGGCATTTCAGAGCTTATCTAAGTTATATATATATGTGTGTGTGTGTGTGTGTGTGTGTGTGTGTGTGTGTGTGTGTGTGTGTGTGTGTGTGTGGTGTATGTGTGTGTGTGTGTGTGACTGCTGAACTTTACTTGTAACCTTTCACCCACCACATGTGCTATTGCTAACAATCAGTTTTTGTTATGCCCGATATACCATGAAAACAATGTTATCCTGCCATGTCATATCTACTGAACCGGACCAGCACAATTATACTATGTGTAACATGAAAATAAACCTAGAACGAACAACGAAAACCAATCATATGGACTACCTCCTAGACTGATGTTTTGCTCTGAAATGTAATGCGCAGTGGTCTCCAACTCATAAAGATTAAAATATGGTAATCCTGTTGTGAAAACAATACATGCTGGGTTTTAAGTTATCCATGTAAACGGTAAAATGTAAACAAATTTATCTTTTCATAATTTACTCACTTCATTGAGTCAATGAGATTTTTTATCATATGGTCATATACAGTCGTAGTTAATTATATATTTCAGATAAGGTAATGATCAAGCTAACTATATTCAACAGTAATATAATCCTTGCATATATCTCCATATAACACAATTTGGGAAATTATATGCACATAATGATCTTTCTTCTCAAAACTACAAGTTCCGTACTCTACAAAGCATCACTTTTGGTGAAGGGAGGGAGTACTATACAACTTCAGTGAGCGAAGTGGTAGCCAGTCTTATAATGGTATAGCCAAACTTCCTGCCAATCTAACAATTTGTGGTGATAATCATGATGAAAAAATATACTCATTTCATTGTTTTTTAATGGAACAGGAGGGGTTCACTACTGGAAACTCGAATTGCCCTGTGGGTGAAGAATTTTTTCTGTGCGTTTTTTTGGTACGCACAGAAAAATTACGATTATTCTGTCGGTTCCAAAATATCCCGACAAAAAAATACGAAAACCCACAGAATAATTGTATGACTTTTCTGTGCGTGACAATACACACACGGAAAAATCAGCAATCACAGAAAAATGCAATTTATTCTATCGGTTCTTTAAAAACGCACAAAAAATATATGCATGCATAGGATAAATAAAAAAACAAAGAAGTCCTAACCCTAACCCGCCGACCGCCGCCCCCAAACACCCTCGCACGCACGCACTCGCAGACTCGCCTGCTCGGCTCTCCTCACGCACGCACGCACACGCTGCGCCGCCGCCGCAGCTACGCACGCACGCCCGCCCCACCGCCTTCTTCTTCCTCTACGGGCGGCCGCCCCTCCCCTCCCCCTTCTTCACCCGGCCCCAGCGCCCCTCCTCCCCCACCGGCGCACCGCCCCTCCCCCTTCTTCTTCCCCGACGGGCGGCCGCCCCTCCCCTCCCCCTTCTTCACCCGGCCGGATCCAGCCGGTGGCTACGGTGGTGGTGGTGGTGGCCGGCAACGGGGCGTGGTGGTGGCGGCGGCCCTCCCCTCCCCCTTCTTCTCCCCCGTCGGCGCCCCTCCCCTTCCCCTTCTTCTTCCCCATCCTCGGCTGGTGCCCCTCCCCTCCCCCTTCTTCACCCGGCCGGATCCGGCTCTCCCTCTCCCAGATCTAGCCGGTGGCGGGGCGTGGTGGTGGCGGCGGCCCTCCCCTCCCCATTCTTCTCCCCTGCCGGCGCCCCTCCCCTCCCCCTTCTTCTTCCTCGGCGGGTGCCCTCCCCTCCCCCTTCTTCGCCAGGCCGGATCCGGCCCTCCCTCTCCCGGATCCGGCCGGTGGCTGCGGTGGTGGTGGTGGTGGTGGCCGGCTGCGGGGCGTGGTGGTGACGGCGGCCCTCCCCTCCCCCTTCTTCTCCCCCTCCAGCGCCCCTCCCCTCCCCCTTCTTCACCCGGCCAGATCCGGCAAGATTGATATGAAGATTTTTGTGGTCTGGATCTATTAGGAAATGGTGATGATGCATGATGCTTGGGAAGCAGTTTTAAACCATGGAAACGGTGCTTCTGTGAAAAGGAAGATATTTTTGTTGTTACTTTGTTAATGTATCTAATCTAATAAAGAAACCATTCATCGAATGCAAACAACTAAAATAAATTGATTGTCTGGGACAACTTGGGAGGCTAAAAGAAACAGTTATATCTTGTTGAAAGTAAAATCACAGAATTTGAAGAGCCTATATCCTGCCATGTCTGTCAAGATCAATACTGTTAAGTACAGGTTTTTTGTACCATGAAGTCTGTAGTGTCCTGCATGTCATACTGCATCATGTCATACTGCATCTATCTTCTTTTTCCTTTTTCCATTATATTTATGTTCTGAGACATCTGCTTGTCCACCCTCCCCACAGTAGCACTACAGATTGACAGTATACCTAGAATATATTGAATGAGATACAACTCCTTTTGTTTTTCTTAGCATGCCCTTCAATGAGTTTGATTTTTTTTAACAAAAAAGAACCAGTATGTGAACGGTTGTTATATTATAATTATTTTTGCATTCTGATATAATTTTTGTATGAATTTAGTGTTTGGCTTACCGTGTCCGATTTATTTTGCAGGGACTTAATGCAAGGATAGGATTATTTGGAGGTTGCATCTTTTGGAAACTCGTCGGGCAGTGCGTTCTATTTTCCTTGCTATTTTTCAGGAGATGGCATTCAGTGCAAATCAAATTGGCTTATGACCTGAGATGAAAGGTACTGAACAGTCCCCACTATGCTCAATAAAAAGGCAAACTTCTTACAATACTAGTGTTTTTTTTTGTTGACTAAAAATATGTCTTTGCTTAACAGGTAGAGATGGAGTGGAAGGTGAAGCAGTTTACTATTGGTTGAACAAGAAAAAATAGTTGTTTCTTTTTCCATATCCATATTTGTGAATTCATTGTATTATTCATGTTGAACAAGTAGATAACTACATATCATATTTGTATATATGATATATGTGTAATAGATCTGATTCCATTTTTGACATCAAGTGTTGACTCCATTCATGCTGGACTACTGATTTCTATGTATTATTTGAATGATATATGCTTCTGTGAAAATTATATTAAATATACCATTTGCTATGAGAGATATATATTAAAGGTCTACTCCTCTTTTTTCTGTAAGGATGGCTATACAAAACCATTATTTTTAGTCTGGGTGAAAGGAATTTTTCTGTGAGTTAGCCTAACCGACAAAAAAAATAAATGTTTTTTTGTGTGTGTTTGTTTCTTTTTTTCTGTGTGGATAACCACACAGAAAAATTAGTTTTAATCTGGGTGAACGTGATTTTTCTGTGCGTGTAAGACCGACAGAAAAATTATTTCTGACGGCGAACCAACAGAAAAATTTGATTTTTCTGTCATTCTATTTCTGTGTGTTATTTTCTGAAGGTACACCGTCAGAAAAATATTTTTCTGTGGGTATTCGCATTTTTCTGTGGGTTTTTGCACGCACAAGAGTATTTAGTTTCCGGTAGTGGTTGTACCCCCTACTGGAATTTTATCAAAAACAACAGATTACAAGTACAGTCCGCATACAAGAGATCAAGGGACAAAGAAAGTTAAGAAAAAAATCAAATCAATTACACAAAAGCTTCTTTTAAATTTCGTTGTTTTAAATTTATTTTCACTTTATGCAAGATGTGTCTTCTTTTATCATTATACAAGCTAGCAATGATATATGAATATTTTAAAATATGGGTTCTAGCTAGTAAAATGTCTTTCATTGACCATTCTGAAAACTTTTAAATATCCAAATGCTAAAAAGTTTTACCGCATGGGTTATATCCTCCTAGGACAAAGAGAACAGAAGCAGCTTACTTGACGAGGGGTCATGGGCCATGCCATTTCCACTTGCACCCATTGTTAGCTCGCTATTAACTCCGGATCTGCCATTTCCACTAACGCCATATAAAAACATTCTATGAGGATATGTAAATGGCACAACAAAAAAACAAGACAACCACATCAGCGACAACCCCTACAACCCCAATGAGGAAGCAAGGAGACCTCTGGCATATGGTCCCAGAAGGCATGGCCTTTTAGACCTATCATTAGCTTGATGAGATTCAGTGGCAACAAATTCTTCGGGTGGTCTATAATGTCTTGCATTGCATCCTAATTCAGTTTCCAAACCTTTCCCATCAATACCCAAATCTTTTAACCTACTATACACCGTGCAAAGTGGGCACTTTGACGAAGTTAATATCTATCGTAGGACTTATGCTAGCACCTTGTTGTCATGGCTGGTGGTAAAGGGGGTGTATAGGAGGACATGCCAGATCCTTCTCCTTGCTATCTATGTAGGGCTGCCAGAGAAAATGTTGCATTTGTCATGGATCCTCCATCAGCCGATGAGGCACTTCTATCTTGACCTCGGTAGTAGAATTTGTAGAGCCATACTCAATGGTTACGAGAAAGATGCGGCCCTCATTTGTCACTTGTGAGACAACTTCCACTTCAACCAATGCATCCTTAACAGGAGTGACAGCAGAGAGCGAAGAGTCTCTCAACGATGGAGGTCTCCAAGGGCACCGCAATGCCATTCTCTATATTCTTCTCACCAATGATGGAATCTGCACTTATCGTACATGTGTCCTCAAACAACAATGAGTTGACAGGCATGCAAGCCACAACAAGAGAAGGAAGGATCGACGACATCAAAGAGTCATAGACGGGAAAACAGTGGCCAAAGAGCTCTGTATATGAACCAAAGAGGTTGGATACATCAACAGAGAGGTGTCCTCACTTGGCAGCTCCATATGCTTCAAGTGTGTGGCCACACATGTTGACCACAACCTGATAGCGAAAATCTCCTCGCTAAGGTGACGCACCAAATCCTCTAAATGGGTGATGACCCAAACCCTATAAGCGGTAGTGGAGCTCCAACGATGGAGAAGGTCAACTGCCAACCTAGACGCTTCCAGCACTAGCGGAACGACTACAAGGCCAAGGATGCAAAGATTAAATAGTGATAGGTAGGACGATGAAGAAACCAAACCGGAACTGACCCAACATGCGAAGGTCATGGAAAAAACAGCGGCTAAAACTACAATGGAGTAGAGCATGGTCATAGCCCAGCCACAGGAGACCCAAGAGCCGAGTCCCAAGAGGTATTCTTGAGTTGTCTACATGCTCTACACTCTACAGCCTCATATTATAAGTGAGGTGCCAAATAATGAAAGTGAAGAACTATCTCATATTGTAAGTGAAGTTCCAAATAATGAAAGTGAAGAGCCTCTAAGAAGATCACAAAGAGTAAGAAAGTCTGCCATCTCTGGCGACTATGTCACTTACAATACTGAGTTCCTTTACAATGTTGAAGGTTCAGATGACATAATGTGGGAAAGTGATCCTACTTCATTTAAGGAAGCCATTAAGAGTAAGTATTCATCGGAGTGGTTTAATGCCATGAATGATGAAATTAAGTCTATGAGCACTAATAAGGTTTGGGACTTAGTGGAAATTCCCAAAGGAGCCAAAACAGTACGTTGCAAATGGGTCTAGAAGACCAAACGTGACTCCAAAGGGAAAGTTTAAAGATTTAAAGCAAGACTCGTAGCAAAAGGATTCACACAAGTAGAAGGAATTGATTATTTCAAAACCTTCTCACCTGTGGCAGCAAAAGATTCACTAAGAATAGTAATGGCGCTTGTGGCTCATTTTGACTTAGAATTACATCAGATGGATATTAAAACAGCATTCCTTAATGGTGATTTAGATGAAAATGTTTACATTGCACAACCAGAAGGTTTTGTTGTGGAAGGAAAAGCATGTTTAGGATGCTTACTTAAGAACTCCATTTATTGACTCAAGCAAGCATCTAGATAGTGGTACCTAAAGTTTGATAAGATAATAAGAAAATATGATTTTAAGGGAAATTGTGTGGACAATTGCATCTATGCTAAGTTCAGGGGGAGTGAATTTGTTATCTTAGTATTATATGTGGATGATATCCTATTAGCCAGCAACAATAAGGACATGTTGTAAACCAAAGTTTTCCTCTCCTCTAAATTTGTCATGAAAGACCTTGGTGATGCTTCCTATGTTCTTGGCATAGAAATTCATCGAGATAGAACTAAGGGAGTATTGGGATTATCTCAAAAGGCATATATAGAAAAGGTGCTAAAAAGATATAATATGCATAAGTGCTCTACTTCACCTGCTCCAATAGTCAAGGGCGATAAGTTTGTAACATTTTAGTGTCCTAGGAACAAAGAAGAAAAAAATAAGATGAAAAGAATTCCATACGCTTCTGCTGTCAGAAGCATAATGTATGCTCAAGTCCATACACGCCTTGACTTGGACTTTACAACCGGGATGCTTTGCAGATATGAAAGTAATCTAGGGATTGACCACTGGAGGGCCGTTAAGAAGACCTTGCGTTATTTGCAAGGCACTAAGAATTTTATGCTAAATATAAGAAGTCGAATAACCTCGAGGTCGTGGGTTATTCAGGCGCTGATTATAATGGGTGCTTAGATTCCATTAAGTCCACATCCGGATATCTATTCACCTTATCATGGGGAGCTATTTCGTGGAAGAGCTCCAAACAAAGTATAACTGCAACGTCAACAATGCATTCAGAATTCATAGCTTTATTTGAAGAAACGGGGCAGGCCGTATGGCTTAAGAATTTTATTCCCCAACTAAGAGTGGTCGACAGCATATCTAAGCTACTAACCTTATGTTGTGATAATTTATCAGCAATTCTCTATGCGAGTAACAACAAGTCAAGTGGTGCTGCCAAACACATTGACATTAAATACCATGTTGTTAAATATAAAGTCCAGGATCAAACAATAAGTGTTGAGCATTTAAGTACAGAAGAAATGACTGCGGATCCGCTCACTAAAGGCTTACCACCCAAATTATTTAAGTATCATGTAGCCGGCATGGGTTTATTGGAAAACCTCTGATTCTGGAATAAGGGGACCATTAATGCAACCATCTCTCCATAAGACTAAGAATGATCATTCTAAAATGGGATGATGCGCTATAGTCACTGAGTTCAGTAACACTTAATTGGCTGTTGTAATTCTTTGGTCTTGGTGTTTTGTTTCATTAAAGAGTGGTTATATGTATAAGTACTAGACTCAAGATTAAGGGGGAGAATGTTGGAATAATCTCTCGTGACAAGGTCAAAGGACCGAGTCTGAGCCACTCACACGCCCTGATCAGGGGTGCCCAACCAACTAATGGTTGCGGCCCCCCGTTGCGCAGCGCAATAATAACAGAGGAAGTCCGGCCCTCATGCAAACCAACGTTTCCGTGAAACTAGCCTCGACCCCAACACTCCTAACCCTAACCTGATTTGGGGAGTGCTGTAAGCGACGGGAAGGCCGCCGCCGCTCTACTTCGGCGACCCGAGGAGGAGGAGGCGCACAAGACCGAGAAGGAGACGCAAGGCGACGAGATCCGCGAGTCTACGACAACCATGCCGACTCCTACCTTGAACGACAATGATGGTACATCAAAGTAATTCCAATTCCTAAGTACAACTAGGTGTTCTATCGGTTGAGCTAGGCCATAAGATCCTGTTAATCATCAATAAGTTCTAACACCCACAACTGACATTGTGGCGCCGGTGTGCTGCTTGTGCAGAAGCTCGAGGAGCAGCGCTGGCGCGTGCAGGCCGAGAGGCTGAAGGCATTGGCGCGTGTCGAGGAGACCGAGGCGATGCGGCGTGCCGCGATGGTTCGCAGGGGCGGCCTCCATGGCAAGGTTGGACATGGTTCCTCATGATCTACGGCCTCTTCTTAGACTGCCTCGAGTCATCTCACTACTACTCCGTCTTGCTCCAGCGCGGCCACTTTCATTTGCTGCCTCAAGTCGTGCGGCCAGCCGGCCACCTTGCACCGTTGCACGTGCAAGTGTGCAGGCTGCTGCTACCCTTGAGGCCTTGACGCCCTCTGCTTCGCGCCGGAAGGCTAGCACGGAGACAAGGCCAAAGCAGGCTCTATGGACAAGCTAGGATGGGTAGCGGCAGCTAGCATGGAGATCGTCGGCGAACGACGCCGCATCCGGCTATGCCTGCTGGCACGTCCGTCGGCGATGGTCGATCCCCCTGGCCAGGTCCTCTCCTCAGCGACTGAGACGGAGCCGGACGGATGGAGGAAGGCGCGGCGACGCGGCCACTTATGCGTGCAGCGCTGCAGCTGGAAGGACTGAGGAGGGAGTGAAATTACAGATCTACCCTTTTTTAAAATAATATCTGAAGATTATCTGAAGATTAACTAAAAATTTATAGGCACTGATATCGCATGATTTGGTACTGGTCCCGCATGTTTTGGTACTTCCGGGTACCTTTATCTTGGTACTTCTTATTTTTCTACCATCCGATGTGAACCAATGGATGGTTCATATTTTTTTCCATCTACCGTAAAACTTGTAAACAAATAAATGCTCTATTTAGGAGATGAAGAAATAATCAACAAAAAGAATCCTGCGCCACATTACCACCACTGTCCGGTAAGTTGTTTTTTTACGACACGAGATCATTCCATTTTCATTAAGAAGATAACAAAAGTTTCATTAGGACTGGTCAATCTGTCAATACATTAATCGTTTCATCAGTCCAATTAAACAAAAGTTGGATCTTCAACTTTCATTAGGACTGGTCATGCCGTTAGAATGTCCTGCGTCCCCGCGTGAGCCTCGACACACCAAGCCCCGTTCTATCAGGCCTTCGGCTTAGAGCTTCATTCTTCTGGCCAGAACGTAATACAGTATTATTTGATCCATGAAAATTTTGAGCATGTTTTTTAACTCTTTAAAATCTGATTTTACATTAAAACGTAATTTTACACATGCGCATTGGCAACAGAACTCTTTAAATATATGATTCCGGTCACGTGCCAAGGCCCGTTATATAACTCTTTAAATATACGATTTTAAATTGAAAATTTAGTTTAGGATGTGTTTTCCTTAGTATTTTGTGAATTAATAAAATCTTGGGCTGCGACACAGAGATGTGGTAGCTGTTGGTAAGCAACACACGCTTCTTGTACTATACTCCCTCCATACTGCAAATTTAAGTCGTTATGGACAAGGCTTGGCTCAAGCATTGGAAATATAAATCATTAATAACATTTAAATTGTTGAGTTTAGAAATGTGAAAACTATATGAATAGATTTGTCTTGAAAAGTACTCTCACAAAAAATATACATATATCACTTTTCAATAAATATTTTTTTATAAAAATAAGAAGTCAAAGTTATGCTTCGGAAACCGCTTCACTCTCCAAAACGACTTGAATTACCGGTACGGAGGGAATATATATTTCACTTGTTAAATGTTAAACCCACTTTGAATTTTGATGAAGGTATCGATAAAAATTCTTAAATATTTGATGCAGGCTTCGGTGCTTGTAAATAATGAGAAAGTTTTAGAGACAGTGCGTCGTGGCGTGCATGGAATCGAGGTCGAGGATGTTGGCGTTAGCTAGGTGACTGTGAGGCGTGCAGCCGCATGCATGGATGCTTGCGCGGCCTCACGTGGACTCATGTGCAACCAGCGTAGGTATCCGAGGCGTCTAGTACGTGGACTCGCGTGGACCCATGTGCTACCCGCGTAGGTGGGATGACTGCCATAGAACCCCGGCTGCCTGGTTGCTTCCGTGTTACTAACTCATCAGCTACTGCATGCCATAGAACCCCCATGCTTCTTCAGCTGCTCCATGGTGAGTACAAGCTGCAGAAGGACGTTCGGAAGCAGGTGCAGTGGCTCACCGACGAGCTGGACAGCATCTACCCTCTCCTCCGCAATGTCTCGGATGTGCCATGGGATCGGCTCGACCAGCAGGTCAAGGTGTGGGCACGCAAGGTCAGGGAGGCATCCTATGACATGGAGGATGTCCTCGACACCTACCTCGTGCGCGTCGATGGTGGGGAGCCTACTGACCCGAGCAGGCTCAAACGTGCCATGAAGAAGATGTAGATGGGTAAAGTCTTCACCAAGGCCAAGGCTCGCCATGGTATTGCTGGCGCCATCCAAGACATCAAGAAGTCTCTCGAGGAGATTGCTGAAAGGCGTCAGAGGTACAAACTTGACGAGATTATGTCCAAGCAGAATACAACTACCTCAAAGATTGATCCTCGCCTTAAAGCTATGTACAAATAAGTGACACGACTTATTGGCATCGACAAGTCAAGGGAGGAGCTCATATCCGTGCTGAATCCATCCCATCTAGATCACGATGTGTTGGACAAGAAGATCATGAAGAAGGTTTCTATTGTTGGAGTTGCGGGATTGGGCAAAACCACTTGCAAAAGCGGTGTATGACAAGCTTAGGTCGAAGTATGATTGCGGAGCTTTTGTGTCAGTTGGCCGCGATCGTGATTTGGTTACAGTTTTCAAGGACATCCTCTTTCATCTTGACAAAGTCAAGTATCACAACATCCATACCACTGGAAGAGGTGTTGATCTCCTCATTAGCGAGCTCCGAGAATTCTTGGAGAACAAGAGGTACACATCAGGCACCCATTTGCGAATTGTAATTTGTTAGTGCCTTTATGATACTGTAGCTGCTCAGTTAGCCCTTGTATGCTAGTCTGCATTATCCAATAGGTTATACAAAAAATATTATCTACGAGTAATCTATGGAAGACTTCCTAAGATTGATATTCTCATTTGTTACTACCACTCTACTTCACACATATAACAAAAATGCATATTATTTCCAAGTCATGCAACACTTCTTAGTCGTCTATCAGAACACAAAAAGATGTACTTGACTCCTCGCGCCAAGTATATAAAAGGATAATACTTTTACCAGTTCTAAGCACAAAATTTCAAGTGTTGTCGGTGTTCTTAAATTATACGATACTACTAGTAATAACACGGTTCAATAATTCATGTGTTTGGGAAGTATTTTCCTATCAGGAATATACCAACTCCAGAATTTGGTGCCATATTAGTTCATTTGGCTCGGTGCTTAGTATATATTAGGTCGTAATAAGATTCCCGTCGTGGTCTGAGGCATAAATAAATCGCATGTTGAGCACCCGTCAGTCCATCTCATCTTGCACATGGTTACCCATGATTGTGTCTGCAGTATTCAAGGAAGAAAGTTGCAGGACCAACTGCTACAATGATGTGTTCATCGGTAGAAGAATTAGCGTTAGGTGCGGATCAAGGTATTAGCGTCGTGCTGGTCTTGGAGGAAAGCAGCACAAATGTTTTAAAAGGAGCAACTGGACGTAAAAGTGAACGCCTCTTTTTGGGTTTGGCGGAGACTCGCGGGGCGGCCGTCGTCCTCGATGAAAGCAAGCCCCTACCTAGCCGCGTTAACTGGAGACTTGTGTTGCGTAGTGCCTGCCGTACGCCATGGAAAACAACACAAGCAAGTGCGGTGGCCACTTCCTGGGAATCCTGGCTGCGTCAAGTCTTTACCTACTGTGTCTAATTAATACTGCCTCCCACTGGACGCCTTGCCACCACCACAGTACCACTATTAATCCACCCGAATTGCTGCACTGGGAACCAAGAGAGGGAAGAAAGAAGCATGAGTGTCGTGACGGGGGCACTGGGAAGCCTCGCCCCCAAGCTTCTTCAGCTGCTCCATGATGAATACAAGCTCCAGAAGGGCGTGAAGAAGCAAGTGCAGTGGCTCCACAGAGAGCTGGAGAGCATCTATGCCTTCCTCGGCGAGGTCGCGGAGGTGCCATGGGATCGGCTCAACGGGCAAGTCAAGGTGTGGGCACGTGAGGTCAGGGAGGCATCCTATGATATGGAGGATGTCCTCGACACCTTCCTCGTGCGCGTCGAAGGTGGTGAGCCTACTGACCCGAGCAGGCTCAAACGCGCTATGAAGAAGATGGGCAAGGTGTTCAGCAAGGCCAAGGCTCGCCGTGGTATTGCTGGTGTCATCGAAGACATCAAGAAGAATCTTGAGGAGCTAGCTAAAAGGCGTCAGGATTACAAACTTGATGACAATGTGTGCAAGCCGCTCGCAACATCGTCAACTCTTGATCCCTGCATGAAAGCTATGTGCAAAGAAGTGACACGACTTATTGGTGTCAACAAGTCAAGGGACGAGCTCATATCCATGCTGAATCCATCCCAACCAGATGATGTTGCGCCTGCCAAGAAGGTTTCTATTGTAGGAGTTGGGGGACTGGGCAAAACAACTCTTGCCAAAGCAGCGTATGACAACCTAAAATCGCAGTATGACTGTGCAGCTTTCGTTTCAGTTGGACGGGATCATGACTTGGTAAAAGTTTTCAAGGACATCCTCTTTGATCTTGACAAGATAAAGTATGACAACATTCATAACACTAGAAGAGGTGTGGCACTCCTAATTCGTGAAGTCCAAGAATTCCTGGAGAACAAGAGGTACACATCAGCAACCCAGTTGTAAATTGTAATTTAGGGAGTGCCTTTTAAGATGTTCTTGCTCAAAGTTAGTCGATACTACTAGTTTTCACTATGCTGTAGCTTATGGTAAAATATATTATCTCCATATCATCTATGCCAGATTGCTTCTTGAGATTCATTTTCTCCACTCCACACATATAAGATGAAATCCATTTATTCAGTGGTCTCTAACATAACTGCTTTTAGCTCGTCTTTTCGAATGCCGAAAGATGTACTTCGCTCCCTATATAAAAGGGCAATACACTATAATGTATTTATTAATTGTCCTTAGATTTTCAGAATATTTTCTTTCTGAAACTATAAATTTGAGGGGAAAAACAAAGTTTTAGGGTTAGGCGGTCAGCTTGTGCTGCAACATGCCCTTAGGTACGTATGTTCTTTATAATAATGTGGCCTTAAATATGTAGATTTTTCAAATAACCCCTTTGAATTGGTGTTTAGTTTCCATAAGTATTCCAAAAGTTGTAGGGTTAATTTTTTGAATTGCCTCTTCTATGATTTCCAACAGTGCCGATTGTTAGCACGAAATTAAGATTCTGAAACATCAACACATAGTTTTGTTTTTACTAGCGTGATCATGTGTTTGATGTGTCATACTAATTTTTTTTAATCTTAGTAAATATCTTGCTTCTGCAGAAGCTCCAAACATTACTAACCAATGGTTCTTACACTTTCATGTGGATAGGTATTTTATTGTTATTGATGATGTATGGGATGTGCCCACTTGGGAAGCAATCAAACTGTCACTTGTTGAGAATAATTGTGGAAGTAAAGTAATCACAACTACTCGTAAGTTTGATGTTGCCAATGAAGCTGGTGACATTTACAAGCTAAAACCACTTTCTGATGATGACTCCATGAAGTTACTCTATACAAGGATATTTGGTGCAGAGGGGAAATACCATGATAAGGAACCAGAAGAAGTCATCAATAAAATTGTAAAGAAATGTGGTGGTATACCATTAGCAATCCTGGCAATGGCTAGTTTGTTGGCCGGTAAACAAAAGTATGAATGGTCTGAGGTGTTGAACTCTATTTGTTTTGGATCCAAAGGCAATATGGAAGCTGAAGAGACTATGACAATACTTTCATTTAGCTACTACGATCTGCCTCCACATTTGAGGACATGCTTACTATATCTAAGTACATATCCAGAAGACTATGTGATTAGAAAGGATTCTTTGATATGGAAGTGGGTAGCTGAAGGATTTATCGATGGGAAACAAGGTACAAGATTATTGGAGCTTGGAGAAAGATACTTCAACGATCTCATTAATAGAAGCTTGATCCAGGTGGTGGAGAACGACTTGGATGGAACAGTATCAGGCTGTCGTGTTCATGATATGGTTCTTGATCTGATGCGTAAGCTTTCATCTGAAGAAAACTTTATTGCTATATTAGGAGGCAATGTGGAAGGAACACCTGCACTAAGCAATGTCCGTCGGTTAACCCACCAAAATGGAATAGCCGAGCACATTAATTCTGAAGCCATGGTTACTAGGATGCCAAAAGTGAGGTCATATACTGCATTCATGTGTTCTATTGATAGCTGGCAACAGTTTTTGAGAATTAAACTTTTGCGCGTGCTGGATATAGTGGGTTGCAACTTTAAGGAAGGTTGTCACCTGGAGCATCTTGGTGATTTACTTCACTTGAGGTATCTTGGAATACGGTGCCGAGGTCATGCCCTAGAGCTCCCAAAACAAATAGGGAATCTAAAGTTACTGCAAACACTAGATGTGGACGGAACGTTGCCAGCAAGCATTGTGCACCTAACAGAGCTGGTCCGACTACGTGCTTACAGCAAGGTGCCTGATGGGATTGGGAAGCTAGTTTCCCTAGAGGAGCTGATAATATTCAATGATTGTGATAAGCCCAAAAAGTTTTTGAAGGAGCTAGGCACCCTGCGAGAACTCAGGGTGCTCATGTTCGGCACTAAAGGGATGGACGAGAGCATGCAGAGAGATTTTATGGAGTCTCTAAGCAATCTGCAAAAGCTCCAGCATATACACTTGGGTGGTTTAGGTTGGGGCGTGGATACAGCCATGTGGGAAGCAGCAGGCTTTCTGCTCCCACGACCTCTCCAATATTTGTCATGGTCTATTATTAAATTGTCTAAATTGCCGTCATGCATTAATCCCTTACGTCTTCGCAACTTGTCCCACTTGAAACTGTGGGTGACTACTATGGATGAGCAGGATCTGAAACTCCTTGCTAGGTTGCCGGCACTCTGTTTTCTTAGCCTGGGAACAAAGTCCACAGTAACAGCAAGTAATATTAACGCTGGTGATGGCTGCTTCTTCCAGAAGTTGAGGAACTTGGGGACCAATCTAATGGTCCAGTTTGAGCAGCCCAACAAGGAGGACGCTAGCATTTCATTGCATATATGGAATGGAGAAGATGCTATGCCCTTTGCCTCTGGAAAAAGCAATGACTCCAGAAAAGCTGTACCCTCTGGCGTGATGCCAAATCTTGAAGCGCTTAGGTTTGATGTCCCTTTACGGGCCCTAAAAGATAACAATAGTGAATGTGGGAATATCGGCTTGGAGTACCTGCCTTCCCTTCATGTACTCCGAGGGCTGATCGTTTGTAGTGGCGTGTCTGCTGCGGAGGGGGATGCTGCATTGGCTGCGCTGAGAAACGCATGCAACGTCCATCCCAACCATCCCACATGTGATATGCATAAATATTATTAATCAGGTACGCTGAGAATTTTGTAGTTAATATCTCCCTCTTTATTTGTCTCTGTCTAGTTACAATTCTGTCTCCTTTTTGGCATATATGCATATCACTTGCTTGTCTCTACTCAATTAATTATTAGCTTAATCTGAATTTCCAGCGGGAAGACAATAATAATGTGTCTTCGGGAATTTGGTTCTGCATGCGTACAGTGTAAGTACTCCACCCTGTTCTGTCCTATCCTAGCTGATGGTGTCACTGTTGCTCCTCGTGCGTGTCAGCCATTCGAGTGCGTCTGAGTTTTTCCGACTTCACAGATTTTGAAAATCTGTTAGCCTAATTGCCGGCAAACAAATAACATTATGATTTCTGAGTCCTGACTACATAGAATGGTCTAAAAGAGACATTGCTGCTACAGCACCGTCGCATTCCCAATATGCAAATACATGCATGTGGACATCTAAGCTGATGTATGAATTACATTTTTGCTTCGCGAGGGCGAGTAGTATTTTATTTTTAGCAATGATGAAACTACCAAACGTATTTTAGCATATACTGATTTTCGGTGAATCCATTATACATCGGACGTAGGTATAGTCACTGAACCGTTTCTAGTGGCTGCACTAACTCTGTTTGTAGCCACCAGTCGCTACTCTGTTTTCCACTTTCCTATCTTGATATGTACTGTGCTGCCTCGATGGTTGGTTCCGTCGTTTGATTTGTACATAGGTCACTTGTTTATAATCTGTCACCTGTGAGTCTGTGACACATCCTTGTATGATTAATCACTAGGAAACAAGCACTTTGGTCATCGAATAATTTATGGCTGTAAGCATAATATCAGAAGAAGATTCAGTAGAATTATTGACCAACTTACTTCCGCTCGCAGATTAGTGTTTCTGATCCATGTTTCTGGTTGAACCGTGGTGCAGCCCAAATGGTGTTGGCTTCAATGCGTGCCAGACTACATCAGGCCATCACCACAAGATGAGTCGACTGTGTCGGCTCTTATGTTCAACCGACCCATTCTCTATTCTAATATGCTGTATCAAAGTTTCAGTGTACTCTGCTGCCTATTTAGAACCTGCAAAATTTTTCTTCTTGCTGAACTCCTGGCTTGTATTATTAGTTTCTCGACCTTTCTGTGGTTCGTACATTCTAACAAGCTTGGAACGTATTTATGTTGTGCGAAAGTTTGAGGAGGCTTTATGAATTGCTTGCATTGCCTCATCACTACTGGAGACGGCCTCTTTGCCGAGGGCCTGAGGTCCTCGGCAAAGGCCCATTAACCATCGGCAAAGGCTTTGCCGAGGGCGGCCCTCGGCAAAGAGCTCTCGGGGAATTTTGAGTCGGCGAA
This sequence comes from Miscanthus floridulus, assembly GCF_019320115.1. NCBI lineage: Eukaryota > Viridiplantae > Streptophyta > Magnoliopsida > Poales > Poaceae > Miscanthus > Miscanthus floridulus. Next base: position 117,985,765 of record NC_089588.1, on the reverse strand, counting down.
GAGGGTCTTTGCCGAAGGCCCTTTATTAGGCACTCGGCAAAGCCTATGCCGAGGGCTGGACCGGCACTCGGCAAAGAAAAGCAGCCGGCACGGCGCCGGCGCCTAGGACGGAGTCTTTGCCGAGGGCCGTCTCCGGGGGCCCTCGGCAAAGAATTATTCTTTTTTTATTGAAAAATCTTTGTCGAGGGCCTCCAACCATGCCCTCGGCAAAGAAATGTTCCAGAATTTTTCCAATGAATCTTTGCAGAAATGTTGCAGAATTTTTCCAAAAAATCTTTGCTGAGGGCAATGGGACGGCCCTCGGCAAAGAATTATTCTTTTTTTTTAAATCTTTGCCGAGGGCTTCCCCGCATGCCCTCGGCAAAGAAATTTTAATTTTCTTAAAAAAGTCTTTGCCGAGGGCCTCCAACCATGGCCCTCGGCAAAGAAATGTTCCAGAATTTTTCCAATGAATCTTTGCCGAGGGCAATGGGACGGCCCTCGGCAAAGGACTCTTCTTTGCCGAGGGCCTTGGTCATTGCCCTCGGCAAAGAGGCAAAAATTTAATTTTTGTTTTGTTTTTTGCATTCCATCGACACAAGCATTTCATGTATATACATATATATATCAACCATCACATATATATATCACACAGAACCTATTTTCTCACAATATATCACAAACATAATTGCGAACCACAAATCACAATATATTACAACGACAAGTCACATGTTCATCATCATTCACATGTTTATTACGACAAGTTCATGAAATCCAAGCACAAGTCAGAACCATAAACCACAAATATTACAATAAAGTCCAACCACATCAGCTAGCACTAGTCCTCATCAAGGTAGCCTATGAGACGGTGGTGAAGGAAAGGCGGGATCACCCGGTGACGCACTATTGGGATGATTGGAACCCACGGACGGAGGCTGCACAAAGGAGCAGAGATTGCATGTGTGAGTAATCCGGAAAAACAGTTTTGTAACTTCGAGATTGCATCTAGTAATCTAGGAATACAAAAAGATTAGACTCAATTGAAAATTTTGGCAGCACCTCCCCTACATGGGGAGGTTTCCAAAACCTGCAAGAAACAATGGCACGAACGCCGACATCCACAACGGCACGAGCGCCGACATCCACAACGGCACGAACGCCGACATCCACAACGGCACGAAGGCTGACATACATGCAAAGCACAAGCGAAAAGTGAACTTTCATACTTACAGGAGTAGGAGGTGGAGGAGCTGAAAACTGCACAGGTACACCCGATGCTTGCCCAAGACTTTGCATGATCACCATCATCTCCGCTATCTGCTTCTGCGCGGCCTCGAACGCGACCTACTGGGCCTGCAGCTGTGCGGTCAGTTCCGCGTTCTGCTCTTGACTTTGCCTTTTTGTTTCTTGCAGCTCGGCCTGCAATATTTCACTCCCATGTATCAGTAATGCAAATCTAATTTAGGTGTGTAAATATCAACGTACGACGAGTAAAACAGGAATTACCTGGAGTGCATGGACCTATTGCAGTGCTGGAGAAGGCCGTGTGCGTATGGGCTGGCTAGAGCTCGTGCTCCGTGCTCGGATAGCGTCGAGGAAGGGAACAGTGGTGGAGTCGATGGCGTCGTCTGCAATCCACAGCCGCCTGTGCTTCTTGCCTCCTCCGAGCCTCATGATCATCTCTGCATCAATGAGCTCAGTGCGCACATTGTAGTCTTCCCCATAGATCTCCCTTACCGAGGACGTGTACTCTTGGACTTTAGTGTACACGTTCGGGTCGGAGTACACCTGGGGTGGGGCAGCCGGGTCGAAGGAGACAGAGGACGATGCCCTGCCCATGTGGGACATAGCCCACGCAGAGAACTCCGAGACCTCCTCGCCCGGGTGCGTAGCCTCCTACGAGAAAGACGGGAAGATGGTGAGAAATCAAGTAGAATTGAGCATCAAAATAAATGAAAGAAATCACTTACGTATGCTTGTTTGTATCCAGGGCGGTTGCGGCTGCCTTAATGGTGAGTTGGACCTTGCCTCATCAGACGCTGTTCCCGCTACCTCTCGTGCGTGTCAATAAAGTCCTGTGATAATCACTTGTCCACGATCATGGCCCAGCACTCGGGATACGATCGGCACCACCAGGGAATCACCTATAAGTCATCGAGTATTTGACATATAAGAAGATGAAATTGAACCTACTTAATATCAAAATGAATCATTATGAATGTTACTCGCCTACATCAAGGTACTGGTCCCGGGTCAGCGTAATCAGTCTTGCTTGAGGCTTGGGGAGGGACTGCTTAACTACCGACCTGTAGTAGTCTATGTGGGCTTGGACGCGCCCATGGTGGTGCATCTTGGTGACGTACTTCCTACAAGCTGCGGCAGCCGCCCGATATGCCTAGGCCTCAAGTCCTTCTTCGGCCTTGAAAAATTTCTGCATACAAAACCGATGTATCCATTCATTATTTCAATAAAACATTTAACCAATGAATGAGATGTATTAAGCAATGTTGTGCGAGAGAAACTTACCCAAAACTCCGCCAATACCTGCTCCTGCTTGTTGCGGTAAGTGTCATCCGTGACCAGCGCATACCTGTCCCAGTTGGAGGCTGGCTCCCGCACCACCGGCTCTTCGGATAGTTGCACAATGCCGGGGTACCATTTCCTGCACAAAACACCAAGGATGCTCGTGGGGGTGATTGCTGGAGTACCTGACAAAACCAACTAGGCCCTGCACAAGTGATTAAGAAAATTTATCAGTTTCTCTTATAATTTCCAACATATCTTATGAAGTAGTTGTGATAACATCTATAGTTACTTACCTCTTTGCCATAGGTCGAATCACTGGGCGGTTGTGAGGAAGTGGAACCGGAGGGAGGCTCGCGGGACCTCGCTCGTAGGGAGTCCGGGTAGTGGTACCCCCTCCCTTGCCCTCAAGCCCCTTGCCTCCCTCACCCTCGAGCGCCTCGCCTCCCTCGCCCATCTGCTGACCCCTCTCATCCGTCGACGAGGACATGGCCGTGGCCATCACGTGCTCCTCCTCTAGCACCTCATCACGTGGCGAGGGAGGAGACCGCTGCCTCCTACGGCTGCTGCCCCTGGTCCTCCTCTCGTCACCTCCTGCGGATGCTGCCCCAGATGATGACCCCTCACCTCGAAGGAGAGGGCGGTCTCTCCTGTAAACCGAGGGTGTGTCACGGCGTGGACGTCTGCTCGCCATCTTTGTTCAATCACCAGCAATCACAAAGAATGAACAAGACTGATTAGTACATATATTAGAAATAGATTCAAAATATATAAACAAAACACAAATTAAAAAAATATAGTATTACATGTATTAGGAATAATCTTCATGATTGGGATCATAGGTCTCATCATCACTGTCAAAATTGTCCAAATGGGCAACACTATCCGAAGGTTCTATGTTGTCATCGTAGTCATTGCCTAGAAGTAATCGTTCAAGCATTGCTATGTCCTTGGCATTTACCACCACATCTCCATCGACCTCACCATCAACCATTTTGTTGTCTACTTCCATTTTGATTGCTTCGGGTAAGACTGCCTCAAACGTGCCTGGTCGCCCATCTTCTTGATAGAACTGTCCATCATATGTGTTTGCGTTGAAGTTGTAATCATCATCGTTTGGGGCAGGTAGTTTACCATGTGGAGATACCTGGTGCACAATAGCCCAACCCTTAAGATCCTCTTTGTCTTGGTTGGCGTATCGAGTATAATACACCTGCACGCCCTGTTGAGCCACAATGTAGACATCTTTTCTAGGATAGATGGAATCTTCTCGAATCTCGACTAGCCCAAGATGAGGGGTTCATCTCATTGATCGGGGATTAAACGAGTGGCATTTGAACATGATAGGTTTAAGAGGTTTGTCTTCATGAAATGAGAGTTCATAGATTTCCTCAACTCTACCATGATAGTCGAGGCCATCAGTGCTGGGCGTACAAACTCCGCTATTTGTGGTTTTTTGTTTGGGCCGAATCTGCTCGTAACTTGTTGTGTGGAAGCGATATCCATTCACGTCATAGCCGGTAATTGACTTCACCCTAACGTCACAGCCGTTTGCAACCTATTTCAACTCGTCACTCATGGATGAACCGGTCTGGGCCTGCAAGGTGAAGCATGATAGATCATTATATTAATCAAACGTATGATCACCTTGGACGATCAAACGTACGAGCTAAATTGGACATTACCTTTTGTTTGAACCAAGAAATGAAATCAGGCCTCCCCGCTCCCGCACCCCATGAAACAAGGGTGTCTTGTTCATGCAAGGTAGGATCCCTTGATTGATGCTAGAATTCACAAACAAATTCCCTATTCGAACGAGAATCAATGGGGTTGGATGCAGAATAGTGACGGCGTATTGAAACAAGTTCGTTGCGAACTTACTTGATGAACGGCTGCACCTCGGTAAGGTTATTCAACACATATAGCATGATATTGCGCCACTCTTCATTTCCCAATAGCTTCGGGGTTGATCCACTTGCACTGTCGAGTTGGCCTTGGAAAAGGATAAGGGTCGATTCATTTTCGCCAGCATTATAATGAGGGAGTGGATTATGATTGCTAGTAAAGTTCGGCTTGTAGTATTGCGTTGTGAAGTTTGCCACCTCCTCCCGAAGGCATGCCTCTGCAATGGAAGCCTCAATTCTGGCTTTATTTGTACATTTTTTGCGAAGAGTTTTTAGACATCTCTCGATTGGATAGCACCAACGGGCCTGCACGGGCCCCCCCCAAACATGCCTTGGACGGGAGGTGCACAATCAGATGCTGCATCGGTAAGAAGAAGCCGGGTGGAAAGATCTTCTCCAGCTTACAGAGCAACACAGGTGCCGCTTTTTCCAAGTCCTGAGCGACGGTCCAAGATATCTCCTTGGCACAAAGCTGGCGGAAGAAAAAGCTCAACTCTGCCAGCACTAGCCAAACATGCTCAGGGACATAGCCTTGGACCATCACCTGAAGAAGCCGCTCAATCCATATGTGGTAGTCATCACTCTTCATCCCGTTGACTCGCAGAGTGCCTAAGTTCACTCCCCTACTAAGATTCGCTGCATATCCATCTGGGAACATTAATGTTTGGATCCATTTTAGTACTTCCCTCCTTTGATCGATTTGCAAGACGAAATTGACCTTAGGCCTTTTCTAGTTCTTGTTTTGGCCACTAGGAGGCTGCATCGCTTGATTCGGTCTATCGCACAACATCGCTAGGTCCACTCTAGCCTTAACGTTGTCCTTAGACTTGTCAGTGTCCATGAGAGTTCCCCAAAGTGCCTCGGCGATATTCTTTTCAGTGTGCATTACATCAATATAATGTGGCAGAAGAAGGTCATCGAAATAGGGGAGCCTCGTCAAGTCGGACTTTTGAGTCCACATATGTTCCTCACCATATCCCAGAAAACCACCTTCTTCATTGGGCATGAGAGCATCTATCTGAGCACGAACCTCGGCACCAGTCCTCAAGTGCGGTTTAGGGTCTGTCACTTTGACACCTTTCGTAAAGCTCTTGATGTCTTCTCTGAATTCATGGTCTAGAGGGAGGAACTAACGATGCTGGTCAAATGACGAATACTTGCCACCCTTCTTCAACCAAATGAACCTCACAGCTTCCTTGCATATTGGGCATGGGAACTTCCTGTGAACACACCAGGCGGCAAATAACCCATACGCCAGGAAGTCATGCAGGGAGTAGTGGTACCAAATGTGCATTTTGAAGCTTGTCTTTGTAGCTCAGTCGTATGTCCATACCCCCTTCTCCCAAGCGTGGATCAATTCATCAATCACAGGCTCCATGAACACACTAATATTACTACCCGGGTGTCCAGGAATTATCAACGACAAGAATACGTTATGCCATTGAAAGGAGATGCCAGGAGGGAGATTGAGGGGGATAACAAAAATGGGCCAGCATGTGTATGGGGCAGCCATCATTCCATAAGGATTGAACCCATCTGTTGCCAACGCGACACGTACATTATGGGCCTCAGCTGCTTTGTCACGATGTTTGTCATTGAAGTACATCCATGCTTCAGCATCAGACGGATGTACCATCTTCCCAGGATTGTACCGTTTGCCATCTTTGTGCCATGTCATCTGTTTCACGGATTCCTCGATCATGAATAGCCATTGGATCCTCGGTAGGAAAGGAAGGTGCCGTAGCACTCTCGCGGGGATCGGAAGCTGCTTTTTCTGACCATACCAGAGTCTACCTCCAGGTACCTGGAGGATTTACACTTCGGACAGTAATTTGCGTCCTTGTGTTCTTTCCTAAATAGGACGCACCTGTTTGGACAAACATGTATCTTGTCATACGGCATCTTAAGCATACGAAGGAGTTTCTCTGCCTCGTACAAGTTCGTCGGCAAAGTGTGCTTCTCCGGTAGCATGGTGCCAAACACGGCCAACATCTTATTGAAGCCTTCTCGACTCAGGTTTAACTCAGCCTTCAACCCCATTACGTGTCCAACCGCATCCAGCTGAGAAATCATTATACGCTCGTGAAGGGGTTTCTGTGCCGAGTGCAACATTTTGTAGAAGTCCTTTGTGGATTCCTCCATCTCCTCCTCACATCGTTCAGCGAAGTGAGCTTGGTGGGCGTCATCTAGCATGTCTGCTACCTCGGCATCATCATCAAAAGCCTGGAGGCGTGCTCTCACCACCTCCGCTCTTATACAATCTGCTTCACCATGGTAGATCCACTACTGGTAGCCAGGCGTATAACCATTGAACACAAGATGTCTACCCATGGTCTTCTCGTCTACCTTTCTCCTGTTGTCACATTTGCTGTAGGGACACCAAACTAGAGAATGTCCTCCTGCTCCTGGGCCAAATGCATGTTTCAAGAAACGATCTGTCCCCTTCACCCATTCATAGTCGTAGTCACTCCCGCTTCTCTAGCCCGTGTACATCCACTGACGGTCCTCCATCCTTTAACATTTACATCACAGAGTATTGTGACCATCAATTGCATCTACATGGTGTTCCTAATGTCTAATAGATGAGGATAGGTCCTAATCCCACCCACGGATGCGTAGATGTGGTTAATTTCCAGGCTCCGCTCCTCTCCGAGACAGAATTTCGGCAGCACCGCCCCGTTGTTCTCCCGATGCACGTCCTGCAAGGGAGAGTGTGTATCTGGAGAACAACAGGGAGGTGATGCCAAAACTCCATCTCGGACTAGAGCGGACCATGGAAACTAACCCATCTACGCATCTGCGGGCTGTCCAAAAAATATGGACAATCCGAAACAGATACGGTCGCAGATATGCAGAGATCCGCATACCTACGACCGTATCTCTTTCAGACGGGAGACGCCTAACTGGGTTATGCGCGGGCTACGATAGATATGCGGAAAAGGAGGTTATTTATACCTAGGGTGTCGGTGAAGTCAGGCAAGCGGGGCAGTGGTGAGTCGACGCAGTGGTGAGGCGACGCAGTGTAGGCAGAACCGTGACGCCGACGAAGACGATCGGGTTCCTCCAGGTCCCCTCCGACATGCTCTTCTCCTGCATAAAAAGGCAATAGGTTATTGTTTGTTCAAAATTTTGGTAGCACCTCCCCTGCATGGGGATGTTTCCAAAACCTACAAAAAAATGACAGGATGGCCGACATTCACAATGGCACGAAGGCCGACAACCACAACGGCACGAAGGCCCTCATATCAATTTACGGCACGAAGGCCCACACAACCACATACGGCACGAAGGCCGACAATGAGAGTTTTACCTAGGGTTGCGGTGGAGTCGGGCGTCGCGGTGCGGGGGTCACTTTCTTTCTCTGTTCTCCACTTCTCCTCTTCCCTTCTTCTCTTTCTACTCCTCCTCCTCTCCTTCTTCCCCTTCTTCTCCTTCTTCTCTCCTTTTCCACTTCTTCTCCTTCTCTTCCCCTTCCTCCTCTTCTTCTTCTCCTTCTCTTCCCCTTCCTCCTTCTCCTCTTCTCCTTCTCTTCTTCCCCCTACTTCACCATCTGCCTCCTCCCCTCCAACAGCAGACGGCGACGAGGGCAGCCTAGGGGCTGGTGTTGGGGCGGGGAGGCCGGCACGGGGGGGGGGGGGGGGGGCGGGAAGGCCGGCGCGGGGGGCCGCCGGAGGGCTAGCCGGGGCGGCAGAAAGGCCGGCGTGGGGGTCCACCGGAGGGCCGGCCGGGGTGGCCGAGCTCCCCTTGCTCGACCGAGACGGGGAGGGGAGGTAGGGCGCGCCCCCGGGGTGGCTCTAGGGCGGTGGGGCGGTGTCGACGGGGTGGCGCGCAAGGGTGGTGCGGTGGTGGGGTGGCGGGGCGCGCGGGGCGGCAGGGCGGCGGGGCGTAGGGCGGCGGGGGGGCGAGCAGCGGCGGCGGCGCGCAGCAGCAAAGGATGAAATGTGGGCGGGGATTTTAGGCCAGGCCGCTGGCCGATTTAGGGTTGGGCCCTTTGCTGAGGGCCCAGATCCAGGGCCCTCGGCAAAGATTTTTTTATTTATTTTTTCTTTGCCGAGGGCCATTGGCCAGGCCCTCGGCAAAGATCCCCTTTGCGGAGGGCCAGGCCAGGCCCTCGGCAAAGATTTTTTTTTAGGTTTTTTGAACCCAGTTTTTTTGTCGTGCTATAATACATTATTGAAAACTCAATTTTAAAATTTGGGCCAATTTTGACTTTTTTTGATATATTTCACTAATTTATTTCTTTTCGTTGATTTTTTTTAATATTTCAAATTTGAACTACAGGTGGATGGAATAATGCAATTTAGTGATTCGAAAAATGTTATTCATTATATTTGGTGTATGTTGAGTCCCTATCCACGAAGTCGCATCAAATTTCGGGCATCTTCTTCACGTAACATGACGAGGAACTTGTTGGAAAAGTGTTTTTAAATTATATAAAATCCATACGAAGTCCGAAAATCACGAAACTTGTCGAGGTGTCATGTTATCGCATGTGTATGCTGTGGTAAAAAATTGAGAAGGTTTCGAGCTAGTTGTGACATCGGATGCCTAAAACCCAGACATCTCCACATGTGCAGATGTCTGGGTTTTAGGCATCCGACGTCACAACTTGCTCGAAACCTTCTCAATTTTTTACCATAGCCTACACATGCGATAACATGACACCTCGACAAGTTTCGTGATTTTCGGACTTCGTATGGATTTTATATAATTTAAAAACACTTTTCCGACAAGTTCCTCGTCATGTTACGTGAAGAAGATGCCCGAAATTTGATGCGACTTCGTGGATAGGGACTCAACATACACCAAATACCATGAATAACATTTTTCGAATCACTAAATTGCATTATTCCATCCACCTGCAGTTCAAATTTGAAATATTCAAAAAAATCAACGAGAAGAAATAAATTAGGGAAATATGTCAAAAAAGTCAAAATTGGCCCAATTTTTAAAATTGTGTTTTAAATAATGTATTATAGCACCACAAAAAAACTGGGTTCAAAAAACAAAAAAAAATCTTTGCCGAGGTCCTAGCCTGGCCCTCGGCAAAGGGGATCTTTGCCGAGGGCCTGGCCAATGGCCCTCGGCAAAGAAAATTTAAAAAAAAAATAAAAAATCTTTGCCGAGTGCCTGACGGCAGGCACTCGACAAAGACTGATGCCAGTGGCCGCCGTGACCCATCCGGCCATATTTGCCGAGGGCCAATTTGCCGAGGGCTAGGCCCTCAGCAAAGATTTTCTTTGCCGAGGGCCTATCTTTGCCGAGGGCTCCTGGGGCTGGCCCTCGGCAAATAGAGCCTTTGCCGAGTGCCCGAGATCTAGCCCTCGGCAAATGATGGGTTTCTAGTAGTGCATGGTGCCTTCTTGCATTGCCCCTGCCTGGTTTCCACACGACGCATTATTTGCCCACTGGGATTCCAGCCATGGAACAAGAGAATCCAGCCATGCAGCCAGCAACCGTGGTATTGTTTATGTGCTGTCGTAGTGGTCCGAAACAAATCATTTTTTATTTAAGAAGGGTATTGTCTCTGATATATCTTAAACCTCTAGACACGGCGGTTGCTGAATTAAATTTGCACCCTTTTTTCTTTTTCTTTTCTTGAACCTTGTGGAGAAGTGATCCAAAGCTCAGCTGCATCATGGTCATGGCCTACCACAGCCGCACCGCAGATTAATTAGCTTGGAGGTCGATTCGAGAGCCGCCGCGGTGACAAGGCGAAATGAGATGTGACACGGAGGTGGAATACAGCCGCGACAATTTGTAGGGTGCGGCGCAGCGCTCTCCCCTTCGTCTCCACTGCCGGCCAATCTGCAGGGTGCGGCTGCGCTCTCCCCTTCGTCTCTGGCGACTGTTGGCCGGCTGCTGGGTGGATCCGGGCACCCCAGCCCCGGATCTGCATGGTGCGGTGGCAGCCGGCTGCCCACCAGTCTGCCAGCCCTGGCCTGTGTGGTGTGGGCGGCGGGGGAAGCACGTCCACCTAGAACGGCGCCGCGCCCTACGACGTGGCAACGTCCCGGATGCCTGGACGGCCAAAGGGGTGGATCCATGTCACCCAAGACCCAGTTCTGCCATCCTCGTGTGGCGGCGGACGGCTCCTCTACCCCCGTCTCGGTCCGCTGTCCCCGTGTGGCGGTGGCCGGCACCACTCTCCCCAATGTGGCGCACTGCGACCCACCATGGTCGCCTCACTAAGTCTCCACCACATCCACTCCCGTCCAGGCATGGACGCTTGTCGGTGCGCGCCTCCCACCATTACAGGCGAGTCCGAGAACGGCTCTGCGGTGTGGCGGCGACCGGAACCCCCATCTGTCCAGCCACGGATGCCTACCCGTGCTCGCCGCCCACCGTCGCGGCCAAGTCCAGGAATGGCTCTACGTGGTGTGGCGGCGGCCGGCAAGACCCCCCACCCCCATCCAGGCGAGGATGATAGCCGGTGCGCGCCTCCCACCGCCGCGGGCGAGTCTAGGAACTGCTCCGCGCGGTGGTGCGGCGATCGGTACCCCCTCCATCCAAGCGTGGACGTTTGACGGTGCGCGCCTCCCACCATCGTGGGCGAGTTCAGGAATGGCTCCGCGTGGAGTGGCGGCGACCGGCATCCCTCCGTCCAGGCACGGAGAATTGCCGATGCGTGCCTCCCTCCGATGCGGGGGGGGGGGGGGGGGTCAAGGGGAGCACTGTTAAAGGTTCTGGGTGAAAGCTCAGCTCAGATTAGTCTGGACCAGTGACGAGGTTCTCCTTGTTGATGGTGTCACCGAAGAACCTCTTGCTACCGCTTCCCCTGGATCGGCCTGCTCAATCCCTCGGCACAAGGCTCGGGCAAAAGCCTTGCCAAGCTCTTGCAGAGTCATCTCTTGCTGCTTGGCTGACAATGATTACGTCGCGACGTCATTCACCTCCTTGGAGGCATTGTTGAAGAGTTCCTGTGTCTTGGTGTTGTAGTTTCTTCTCTTTTTGGTGTATTTGTGGTTGTGCCACCATTTGCCCTCGTGCTGGGCGTGTTGTTGTTTTTCTTTTAGTGGGTATGCCACAATCTAACCCTTGTGCTAGGGCTACTGCATTAGTTTTAGTCCGGTTTTCCAAAATTAACTGGATGATAGGGTTTTTGTAGCTGACCTGATCTACATGTTCAATATTGACAAGTTTTTGATTTAAAGTCATCTAAAGTCTCAAATATGTGTTTGAAATTCACATGTTTTGAGACTCAATTTTTTGAAATTTTCAAACTATCTCTGATAGAGATACATCCTATACCAAAGTTGTAGTACTTGATAAGATTTAAAACTTTGTAGTTAGAGGTTTTTTCATTCGAGTTCATTTAGTAGTCAAAATATCCAATATAAGATTATAAAATATTGATATAAAAAGATAGCATATTATATATAATAAAAAATGAGTGAGTGGTGTAGTGGTAGAGAGATATTGCTACTGAATAACAAGTCGTGGGTTGGACTCTCCAAAGTCCCAAGATTTTTTATTTTTTGAATTTTCTGGAGAACATTAACGGAGGCGGGCATGTTAAGACACCCGGCTCGGTTAATCGGATTAATGGAGGCGGACATCTATCGCCTTGGTTAATCCGTATTAATCGTGACCTTTGATTGGAGGCGGTTGCAACGCCCGCCTCCATTAATCAATTTGGCTCGCCTCCTTTGTGTAGTAGTGACTATTATTTACAATGGTGATTATAGTCTACCAATTTGATTGCAAAATGTTTTAGGTTTTTGTAAGAATTTTAGGATCTATCTTTTTTATTTCTAGTGGTTTCATGAGTAATCGCAACCCATAAGCTTTACCGTCTTTAATAGTCGATTTCTTCGCGTATCGGCTGTTTAGTCGATTTCTCCCGTCTGGCTGCTCCCAAAGCGGCACACTTAGAACTGTCTAGGTAAGACCGGCATGTTCCACCTTAAATTATTGATAAACTTTCTCTCCTTGTCAATTGCAGGTCAAATTGACTGGCACGCCCTCGAGTGGAATTCGTAGGGTCGACTGGTCCTGCGTTGAAGCCAAGCAGATCTTCGGGCTCATCCTAAGCAAATCCTTCCGGCTTGCTTTGTGCCAGGTGCATTGACATATTTTTGCGTCGACACATGTTCTGGCACGCTCGGTGGGATCCACAATCGTTATGGCGACTTACAACAACAGTGACATTCTTATGGTGCCTTATGAAGACCTACCTAATGAGGATAAAGATGTCATCAGCAAAGCTATAGAAAATTTTTTAGAATAAGTGTTTGTTGTCCTACACCAAGACACGTGACAACAAAGTTATTTAGAAATATCCACTACCAAGAGTTTTGTTGCATGGGCAGTCAGATACAGACGAAGCTGAGGATCGGCATTTCTTCGTAGAGGCTGTAAACAAATCTGTTCATGGTGCCATATTGAACCATAATACAGTTTTCTTGAATACATTCCACAACACCATGAAAGAGGCATTTCATGGATATCCAAGTGATCAGGTTGGACCGGTTTACTACAATATTCCACATCCGTCGACTCAGGGGACTAATCAAGCTGGTACTAGCCATCAAGAAGCAGCACTGACTGGTAATGATGATGTCCAGGCAGTTCAGAGCTCATCTAAGTAAGTTCAATGTATTACTACTAACCAAATGAGTACAATCATGGGCCATCAATACAGCACGTGCAACAGCTGACGAGGCAAGCTCAGAATCAAGTGGTTAATTTTGGCGCATCAGGCCAAATACCATCGTCGGCTCAAAAAATAGTGCCATCTGTCCAAACGATTCGTAGAGATACAGATCCTAGTATCTATAACCAGAGACTTCAAGCATCAAACCAGCAAAGGACCCAATAGATAGAGATTCCACAAGGATATCATTATGGCACAGATTACAATACCCTTCATATGATTCCAAATCCAGGGTATCAAGGTACCCGAAATTTTAATCCACAGATGGGGTCAACAATTGCAAATAAATCTAGGTTCAAGTGCTGATGAGTTGTTGCTCAAAGTGACCGAGATGATGAAGAATTAGTTTGGTATGAAGCCAAAAGGGCAGACCTTTTTGTACAAACGTCCATATCCAGAGTGGTATAACTTGGTCGCTCTTCCTACAAATTACAAGCTCCTAGAGTTTGCAAAGTTCACTGTCCAAGATAGCACAAGCACAATAGAACACATCAGTCGGTATCTTACATAGTTGGGCGAAGCATCGATTGAAGAGGCCCATCGAGTTCGTCTCTTCTCCTTGTTCCTGTCAGAACTAGCCTTCACTTGCTTTTCATCGCTGCCAGTTAATTCCATTGCTAATTGGGCTGACCTAGAGAAGAAGTTTCATACATATTTTTATACTAGGACAGGAGAAAAGAAAATTACCAATTTGACGGCCATAAGGTAGAGAACTAATCAATTAGGCACCGAGTTTCTTCAGAGGTTCTAAGAAATTAGAAATTTGTGCTTCTCATTAAACTTGACTGATGATCAGCTAGCTACTTTGGCTGTTCAAGGAATGTTGCCAATGTAGAGAGAGAAGCTGCTGGGGCAAGAGTTTGACAATCTAGGTCAGTTGGCTCAACGAGTGGCAGCACTCAATAGCCAATTCTAGAATATGCACAGAGATACCCGATTCTAGAAGAACGCCGCAATTGCCAAAGCCTATAATCCATATCCAGTCGATGAATGCTATGAGGACAACGAAGAAGAGATTGTTGTGGCTGAATGGAATTGGTGTAAGAAGACAGTCATGGTGCCAAATTCTTGGGGAAAATAGTTGAAGAGAGCTATGATTTCGACATCACAAAATCAGACAAACTCTTTGATTTCTTGCTTGAGAGGGGACAGATCAAGTAGCCCGACAATCATGTTATGTTGCCTCCTGATCAGTTGAAGAATAAGAAGTTCTGCAAATTTCACAATGCTACCTCTCATTCTACTAATGAGTGCAGAGTTTTCCGGCAACACATATAGAGGGCTATTCAGCAAGGAAGGCTCAAATTTGATACACCTAGAAAGATGAAAGTTGATGATAATCCTTTCCCAAGGGATCAGAATATGGTCGATGCTAGGTTGCTCAAAGGGAAAACTAAAGTCCTGACATCAACTAGGGCCAAAGAAGCCGGAACCATTGTCCCAAAGATGCAAATATCGGCTGATGAGTATAGAGACATTAAAAGATGTCGTGATCAACAAAAGATCCGATATGAGTAGGGAGAGACGTCAAGGGACGAAGCAATAAGGCCGCATGTCACATCTCGAATTTTGTTGAATAAATGGCAGCGGTAGAAGGAAAAAGATTATCAACGTTGGTTAAAGGAGAAAGAATACCAATGTCAACAAGAAGAGGAGAGGTATGAAAGAAAACAAGCTGAATCGCATTGGAATTGTCCTTTCTTCAGACATTGTCTACTAGAAATAATTGCCCAGAGTGCAGTGAGCAATATTGGGAGTTTTGGCAATCTCAAGCCAACCGTCGGTCTATCTATGCTCGAGATGAGTATCATCATAATAATATGGATCGACGCTTAAAAAATTGAAGTGTTCATGATCAGTTTGGGAAGCGAGATGTTGATCAAGACAGGGCTGATTATGAAGAAGAAAATAATGAGGAAGAGTATGTTTGATAGGAAGGGCAATGGTGTCCAGGAGGCTTAACAAGAAGCCAGAAAAGAAGGGTACAATGTCTAAGGAACAGAGAGCTAGAATAGACTCAAGCGTCTGGTAGGCCTCAGATGTGGCGTGCTAAACAAACAGCCGATAGGGGTCAACTATCGGCTAATAGTCAAATGGTTTTTCTATTGCTGTCAGAATTCAGGGCTCTAGCAGATCAAGAAGTCTATTCATATTTCGATGAATTGGAGTATGAGAAGATAGTTGCCAAGTTGACAGTAGTACAACAAGCTATATTTGATGAGCCAGTCAATCATCGGCACTTAAAGGCTTTATATGTAAAAGGTTTTGTTGATGGGAAGCCAATGGGCAAAATGTTAGTGGATGGAGGTGCTTCTATCAATCTTATGCCTTATACCACTTTTCGTAAACTTGGCAAGGGACCAGGAGATTTGATTGAGACCGACATGATGCTTAAGGATTTTGGAGGTAACGCATCTAAGACCAGGGGCAATGAACGTCGAATTAACAATCGGAAGTAAAACTTTGCTGACCACATTCTTCCTCATTGATGGAAAAGGGTCATATAGTTTACTCCTTGGTCGTGATTGGATTCATGCAAATTGGTGTGTACCATCGACTATGCATCAATGCTTGATTCAACAGCATGGAGATGATGTTGAGCTGGTTCACGCTGATGATTCTATAATTGTCGCAACAGCTGATCTAGTATATTGGGCATTGGAAGACTTCGAGTGTTTTTTCTAGCAAGTTTTGGGAAGGAGGCTTCATTAAGATCAATGATGAAAGCCAACAGCCGATCCAAGCAATCGGCTCTGAGAATTTGTTTTAATGGATAATCCAATAGATGGTACGGATGGTAAACTAGGACATGGCTTCACGTCGGGTGATGAATTAGAGGAAATATATATTGGTTTTGGAGATAGGCCTAGGCCGACGTATGTAAGTGCTAAGTTGGATCCTGAATATAAGCAAGAGTTGGTAGATTTAATAAAGGAATTTAAAGATTGTTTCGCTTGGGAATATTATGAGATGCCTGGTCTAGACCGATCAATTGTTGAACATCGGTTGCCAATCAAACCTAGATATTGGCCGTTTAAACATGCTTCGAGGTGGTTCAACCCAAACGTTCTTGATGATATTAAAAAGGAGACTGAAAGATTACTAGAAGCGAAATTTATACGACCGTGCCGATATGCAGAGTGGATATCGAATGTTGTCCCTGCGTATAAGAAGAATGAGAAGTTAAGAGTTTGCATCGATTTTAGAGATCTAAACAAGGCTACACCCATGGATGGTTATCCGATGCCAATAGCCGATATGTTGGTAGATGCAGCAGCCGGGCCCAAGGTTATTAGTTTCATGGACGGCAATGCAGGATATAATCAAAATTTTATGGCTAAGGAAGACATAGCAAAGATGGCTTTTAGGTGCCCTGGCGCAATCGGTTTATTTAAATGGGTTGTGATGACCTTTGGTTTGAAAATGCCGGTGCAACTTATCAGAGGGCGATGAATTATATTTTTCATAAGTTGATCGGCAGGATTGTTGAAATCTACATTGATGATGTGATGGTAAAATCTAAAGGATACAAGGAACATCTAGCTGATTTGGGGGAGATTTTGGAGTGCACAAGAAACATGGTCTAAAGATGCACCCCAATAAGTGTGCCTTTGGAGTATGAGCTGGGCAACTTTTGTGTTTTATCGTCCACGAGAGAGGAATCAAAGTTGGTCAAAAAAGTATAAAGGCAATAGATGAGGTAGTGCCCCCGACTACTAAAATAGAGTTACAATCTTTGCTTGGTAAGATTAATTTTATTAGGAGGATTATTTCAAACTTGTCGGAAAAGGTTCTGCCGTTTTCTCCCTTGTTGAAGCTAAAAATGATCAAAATTTTTGATGGGGTGACGTACAACAGAAGGCATTCGAGGAGATAAAAGAATATATGAAATATCCACCCATGTTGGTCCCTCCTCAGCAAGGTAAACCTTTTAAGTTGTACGTATCGGCCGATGACCAAATGATCGGATCGGCCTTAATGCAAGAGTTTGAAGGAAAAGAACGAGTTGTTTTCTAAGTAGAAGACTTTTGGATCTAGAAACAAGATATTCTCCTATTGAAAAGTTATGCTTGTGCTTATATTTCTCTTGCACTAAGTTGTGACATTACTTATTATTGGCTGAGTGTACAGTTGTTTCCAAGGCTGATGTGATCAAGCACATGCTATCAATGTCGATATTAAATGGGAGAATTGGAAAGTGGATTCTTGCATTGTTGGAATTTGACTTGAAGTATGAATCAGCTAAAGCAATCAAAGGGAAAGTAATAGCCAATTTTGTCACCCAGCATCATAAGCCAAGTATTGGCTATGTAGAGACAGTACGTTGGACATTATTCTTTGATGGATTATCGTGCAAGCAAGGTGGTGGCATTGGTGTTGTTATTATTTCGCCTCGGGGGGCAAGTTTTGATTTTACTTTTCTGACTGAACCAATGACTACCAACAACCAAGTAGAATACGAAGCTGTTCTTAAGGGGCTTCAACTTCTTCATGAAGTAAAGGCCGAGGCAATTGAAGTATTTAGAGATTCATAGTTCATTATTAATCAGTTGATCGGCCTATATGAATGTGAAGATGATATTCTGAGCAAATACTATGATGAATGCCAGAGGTTGCTCAAAGAGTTTCCTCATATTTATTTTCAGCATATTCCAAGAGCATAGAATCAAGAGGCTAATCGTTTGGCTCAAAGTGTGTCAGGTTATCGAGTATTTCAAGAGATCTTTAGTAGTAAGACCTTGACTATAGATTGGAGAGTTGAAATAGCCGATTATCTTAAGAACCCATCACGGAAGGTTACCAGGAAACTAAGGTATAAATTGACTAAGCATGTTTTGCTAGATGATCAGCTATATTACAAGACAGTCGATGGGGTGTTGCTTAAATGCTTAAATCAATAAGAAGCTAAGGTGTTGATGGGTGAAGTACATGAAGGGATATGTGGAGCTCATCAATCGGCTTATAAGATGAAATGGATTATTCGTAGGATTGGATATTTCTAGCCAACAATACTAGAAGACTGTTTTGAATATTATAAGGGGTGCTAGGATTGTCAATGTTTTGGTAATATTCAGAAATCGCCCGCATCGGCTATGAATCTAATAATCAAATCTTGGCCATTTCGAGGTTGGGGAATTGATCTAATTGACCAGATTTTTCTGCCTTCAAGTAAAGGACATACGTTTATATTGGTAGCAACAGATTACTTCACTAAGTGGGTTGAGGCAATTCCTTTGAAAACGGTAACCTCAAAGAACATGGTTGATTTTGTCAAGGAGCATATTGTGTATCGTTTTGGGATTCCTCAAACTATTACTACTGATCAAAGGACAATATTCACATCAGAAGAGTTTTGAGATTTTGCTGCCAGTATGGGAATAAAGTTATTAAATTCTTCTCCTTACTACGCTCAGCCTAATGGCCAGGCAGAGGCGTCCAATCAAATTATGATTAACCTGATCAAGAAAAAGATCAAAGAACAGCCAAGAAAGTGGCATTCAACGCTTAACGAGGCGTTATGGGCATATAGGATGGCCTGTCATGGATCGATTAAAGCATCACCTTAAGAACTTGTGTATGGTCATGATGCAGTCCTTCCCTGGGAAATTCAAACTAGATCGAGGCGTGTCACACTGCAAAATGATTTGTCAGCCGAAGTTTATAAGCATCTTATGATGGATGACTTAGAAGAATTAAGTTGCCATCGACTGCGTGCTCTTGAGAATATTGAAGCCAATAATCTAAGGATTGCGAAGTATTACAATAAGAAGTTCAAGAGCAAGCAATTTTCTAAAGAGGACTTGGTCTGGAAGGTGAAATTACCGATCGGGTCATGAGACAGCAAGTTCAGCAAGTGGTCACCTAATTGGGAAGGACCTTATCGGATCAAACGTTGTGCGCCTGGCAATGCTTATATTTTGGAAACACTAGGAGGAGAAGAGGAGTTTGACAGAGCAATCAATGGAAAATATCTAAAGAAATATTATCCTAGCATTTGGATTAATACTTGATAGCCGATTTATTTAGTCATCGGCTCTAATAGCCGGTACCAAAAGGGTATCGCTTTTAGTTCAAAAATAGACCTAAACGGGTAAGAGCTGATACGGTATGTATCACCTATAGAGCAAAAAAAACAAGCACAGACAAATTGGTACATGGGACATGAGTACAGTGCAAACGAGAAGTCACTTAAAACTAAGAGATTGTTTGCTAGCTTCTCCTATTACAAGCTAAAGGCCAGGGAACACTTTGTTCACTATGTCTTCGGCCTAGAAAGCAAGGGCTACAGAGTTGGCAGCGTTGAAGAAGTCCTTGACAAGGCGCTCATGATCCTCAGGGTGTTCAGTGGATGGGAAACCATGGGGAAGAAGTCTAAGCTTGTAGCCAGAGCGAGCTTGCGCAACAGCCAATGCCACGGCAACACCATGATGAACACCATGAAGGGCAACCTCTCTGACGTAGTTTGGGACGTCGCACAAGCGAACCACCGGCACGGCACCCATGGCGTTGACGAATCCTGTCGCGTACTCTGCCACTGATCAAAGGCTTTCCAACTAGGCCGATAGATGTAGAAAGATTTGAGGGAGGGATAGTCAAGATCTTGAAGACAAAACTAAGAAAAAATAGAAAATTGTGGTGGGCATCTCACCCATGATTCTAGCCTCAGCCTCGGCCAACCTCTCCCCCACCTGGTCGGCGAATCTGCCCCTTAGGGCATCTTGACGAATGGCGGCCGCAACCCCTAGAGTTTCCTGGTTGGCCTCCAATAGATCAGAATTGGAGGGTGGTCGGCGCTAAACCAAAGTGGTCAGAGCCGATTCCATGATGGAGAGGCAGTCGGCGAGCTTTTGGCCAACCTGATCGATGGATGCGATCAGATTATCATTGTTGATCTGCATCCTTGGGTAGCGGGCGGTGAATTGTTGATGAAGACGACCTCGGAGGTTGAGTGGAGTTGGCCCTATGTTCTGAGACGATGGGAGCGTCCTGTAGTGCGTTCAGATGAAGGTCTATCCACCCAAGATCACGAGTTGCATCCTCTTGATGACGAAGACGCTGGCGTGGTGACAAAGACCCGCCAAAGGCCTCTTCAGCAGACCTCTTGCCATTCTCCATGCCTTTGAGCCTATTGAAAAGCAAATCGCACCAAAGACACAGAAGGTTTGGAATGAAGCAGGTTTTTTTTGATCCACAACCATGGTGTAGCACCTGGTTTTAAAGACAAAACCAGATACACACTATATGTGAGCCTAGGAAGTCAAATCTCACATATAGCCACAAACAAGTGTAATATCAATAGAAAATGCTTAAATACATAACGTATTAGTATAAAGGATATAAGCTCAGAGTATAGGCGGCGGAAAGACAACTCTGATCTTCAGGCGAAGACTCCAAATCCACTAGGACGACTGACTGGTTGACCACAAGCCTAACTTCTCCAGACTAGCAATCTGGTACCCATCTGGGATTTTTATCCAAAGTATAGAAAAGTAAAGCAAGTGTAAGTACATGTCGTACTTAACAAATATATCATGGGGTTCATGAGGCTCAAAAGGCTGACACTGGTTTACTATGATTAGCTTTAATAGGTCATCTTTTTAAGCAATTAAGTAGCAAAGAATTTATCATTCCCGTAAACACATGATCAGGTAAACATGAATAATGAATAGCATAAATAATTAATTATTAGCATCATCATTAGCCATTAATGATCATCTATTCCGTAAAGGTTCTAAGGCCGCTCGTGTCCATGAGCACGACTGTTATAACAGTTTTACACTCTGTAGAGGTTGTACACTTTGACTGTGAGTCGTGATTTACCCTTTCACTCGAGGTAGCTAATCTCTTGACCCACTTCCAAGGAAGGTCGGTAGGGTTCACTATGAAGCCTTTCAAAGGTTCGTCTAACTAGTTAGGGCCACTAAGGTTTTCCCATCAATAAGCATGAAGCCCCCTCCAAGGAGTGACTAACAAAGTGCACCCTCTTGGCAGGCCGAGATCACACCCATCGGAGCCCCTCTTGCACCAGAAAGGTAACCACTAACAAGCTAGAAAATGTCCTCATACTGAGCTAAAGCCAGAGCCATATAGCCCTCACAGTTGTACTGTAAGTCCCAGATGATCCCTTACAGATAAGTCCTTAGGGAGAGGAATCTAGAGCATTTAGAAAGTAGCTAAACACTCTAGCCCCCTGTTTTCATGTTACTAAAAAGTCATGTTTTAATGTTTATTGCATATACCATTAGTCAAGTTACAAGATCGTGGTTTTGGTTAAGCACTATCAAAAACTACCCCATGCAATAACCCAAAGGTATCAAGGAATCCAGGATATCAATTAGCTAGGGAATTTACTACAGTTGCCAAGGTAGACACATGCATCATGAATGAAATGATTAATGGTGAATAGGTATCAAGGATGGTCCCATGCTATACTTGCCTTAAAACACCGATCCTTCGGTAAGCTTTAATCTTCAACATTCTTCTTCTTCTTCTTGATCACCACGTATATCTCACTGACTGGACGTAATTATAAAGCACCACACAAGCATCCAAATAGACATGCATAACATACATAGTTCTATTAGAACAATACATCAATCATAGAAAAATAAGTAAAAGAGTTTGAAACACGATTCTATGCATCGCTACGAACACACAGTCACGAGAAGCACTCTAACCGGAACTATGGTTGAAAAGATACCACTACCGAGAGATTTGCTTTATACGTAGGAAAGAAAACTATAGGCTTCATTTATTTTAACTATATAAATTCATATATATAAAATATTTTATAAATAATATAGATTGAATTAAGTCAATTTTAGATTTGAATTATAAAAATAAAGTAAAACAAATCATATTTTATTTATAAAATCCAGTTGCATAATCATTAATCAAGATATGATTTAAACCATGTTATTTCAGAAATAATGATATAGTAAACACTATTACTAACACATAGATCTCATTGCTACGAATCTAACGCAACTTGAACGGATTATTTCAGAGTTAAAATGAATCAGTTATGATTTAAACAAGTTTTCCTTTAGTTAAATAATAGATTAAATCTACCTATGAAATTTAAATATTGAAAACATGCCTAACAGTAGTATAAACACGTAGAAACACATAAATACGGTCCTAACACAATTCGAACGGGTCAAATCGGACTTAAAACGCAAAAGTTACGCATGAAATAAGGTGCAATGGCATTTCTATAATTAATTGAACTCAAATTTGAGTTTAAACTAATTAATTTTGAAATTTAAAAGCTAACTGGACTGCGGGCACTAATACTCAAAACTACAGGGGCTAAAATAGAAGAAAATAGGACCTAAAAGAAATTATTTTGAACTTCGGTTGGACTGTGGGTTAATTCACCAAAAATAGAAGGGCTTTTTTTGCAAAACTAGCATGGCTTTACTGGATGTTGACCGCGCCGGATGACTGGACCGACATGTGGACGCCTGTGATTCGCTCGGTGCACCACGTGGCATGGTGGACAAGCTGACACGACACTGTGGGCCTGTCCATGGGTCCACGGTGGACCTATTATGATCCGAACGGGTACATTCTAATCAAGGCCGTTCCGAACAGATCTGACAGCACCTATTGCACGGGAGGACCTGCGCCATTGTACAGTGATGACGGCGAGCATGCCATGGCCGGCGGCGAGGCTACCATGGCGGCGAACATCGGTACGGTGGTTCCGGCCATCCCGAGACAAACGGAGCACACCTAGTTGATCTACAAGTGCTCGCTAACATGATGGAAAGCACTACCAAGGCGAGGAGGGCGCCGGAGCGCTAGTTCCGCGGTGGCACCATGGCTGGCAGGGTCTGGAGGTCGCCGGTACGGCATTCCAGAGCGCAAAATGATGAATTAGAGGCGCGGGAAGACGGAGAAGCTCACCGCGAGTCTATTGAAGGTGGTTGCGGCGTCCAGGACGGGCTCCAGAGGCGAGTCATCGACGGCTAGAGAGAGAACAATGGTGCAGTGAGAGAAAAATCTAGGCAACGGTGACCAAACGTGAAATTCATGATACCTACGGCTGCGGGAGAACACGGCGGAGCCCGAAGTCACGTCGACGTCGAGGTTCGAGGCGCAGGTGATGGTGAATTGCCGCGGCGGCGGTGACTGGTGGGCGCAAGCAGAGGAATGGGAGAAGAAAGGGGTGTGGCACGGTGCTTTATAGATGGGCAGTGTTGCGGTAGAAGGAAGGGGCCTAAGGCTCAGGTGGGATTAGCCGCCTGCCTTGCATGCGGGATGGCGGTGCATTGCCATGCCGAGCAGCGCCATCGGCGGGCGATGAAGAAAGGAAAGGCGCCAGGGAGAAGAAAGGAAAGCGAAGGGAAGGGCGTTGATAGGTGGGCCAGCAGCACAGTGAGGGAGAAAGGAGCGCTTGCGGGCGCATGCGGGTGCTAGCGTGCGGGGCAGGCCAAGCTAGGCCATGCGGTGTGCCGAAACAGGCTAGGAGTAGCGGGCCAGTGCGGGAAAGGGAAAGGAGCGGGAGGCGCGTGGTGCGGGCCGCCGAGTGGGCTATGCGAAGCAGGAAGGTGAGAAGGAGAAAGGAAGGAAGGGGGGGCTGCTGGGCCACCAGGCAGGCTGAGCCAGGAAGGGGAAGGAAGTGAAGGGCCAGGCTAGTTCCTAGGGTTGGGCAGAAAATGAAGAAAGAGAGTTTTTCCAAATCAAATTCTTTTTCAATTCTAGTTTTCAATTCTAAGCCAAATTCAAATTAAATTCAAGTATAGATTCAAATATACTTCCCTATTCAAATAAAAATGGATAATTTTGTTAGGCTTTCCAAGATAAACTTTACAACTTTAAAAATACTTTAATTTTCTAATTTTCTTTTGTTTCTTTTCTTTTATTTCAAAGCCATTTTCAAACCCTTTTCAAAAACATTCCAAATTACTTTGGAGTTTTGAATAAACACCACTCATCATGATAAACTTTATACACCAACATGTATGCACAACTGGTTGCTAAAACTTATGATGAATTTTAAATTAATGAAAATTTTATTTTCCTATATTTCATGTGCACAAAAATTCATAAATAAATCATTTTAGCTCTATTTCAAAAGAGGCAAATTTTAGGGTGTTACACATGGCCCGTATATATAGCCTGAGAGGTGAGAAGATAGGCTTCACCGGGGTTATGGAATTCAAGTCAGTTATGAAAACGGATCGACACTCTAGAAATTCAGGGGACGAATCATGAAGAAGCA
The DNA here is from genome assembly GCF_019320115.1 of Miscanthus floridulus. Lineage (NCBI taxonomy): Eukaryota > Viridiplantae > Streptophyta > Magnoliopsida > Poales > Poaceae > Miscanthus > Miscanthus floridulus. The sequence goes on along the minus strand of NC_089588.1, from coordinate 117,961,473 downwards.
ACTGATTCGGACTTATTGCTACCCAAAATTACAAGATATTGCTGAAACGAAGGTTTGAAATTGCCTACTAGCGTTGGTTGGAAGAGCAAGAATACCAGCGTCAATAGGAAAAAGAGAGGTATGAAAGAAAGCAAGCTGAATCATATTGGAATTGTCCTTTTTTTAGACATTGCTGAAACGAAGGTTTGAAATTGCCTACCAGAAATAACTGTCCGGAGTGCAGCGAGCAATATTGGGAGTTTAGCCAATTTCAAGCCAACCGCCGGTCAATCCATGCTCAAGACGAGTATCATCATAATAACATGGATTGGCGCTTAAAAAATAGAAGTGTTCATGATCGGCTAGGAAAGCGAGTTGTCGATCAAAACTAGGCTGATCATGAAGAAGAGAGTAATAAAGAAGAAGATATTTTGCAGAAAGGCCAATGGTGTCCAAGAGGTCTAACAAGAAGCTAGAAAAGAAGGGTGCAACATCTAAGGAACAGAGAGCTAGAACAAACTCAGGTATCTGGTAGACCTCAAGTATGGCGTGATAAACAAACAACCAATAGAGGGCAACCTTCGGCTAATATTCAAATGACTTTTCTGTTGCCATCAGAGTTCAGAGCTCCGGCATATCAAGAAGTTTATTTAGATTTCGATGAGTCGGAGTATGAACAGATAGTTGCCAAGTTGACAGTTATACAGCAGGGTATATTCGATAAACCAGTCAAGCATCGGCACTTAAAGGCATTATACGTAAAAGGTTTTGTTGATGGGAAACCGATGAACAAGATGTTGGTGGATGAAGGTGCTTCTATCAATCTTATGCCTTACACCACTTTTCGTAAACTTGGCAAGGGACCAGGAGATTTGATTAAAACTAATATGATGCTTAAGGATTTTGGGGGTAATGCATCAAAGACCCGGGGGGGCAATGAACATCGAACTAACAGTCGGGAGTAAGACCCTGCTCACTACATTCTTCGTCATCGATGGAAAAGGTTCATATAGTTTACTCCTCGGTTGTGACTGGATTCATATAAATTGTTGTGTGCCATCAACCATGCATCAGTGTTTGACTCAATGGCATGGAGATGATGTTGAGCTGGTTTAATTTGTGCTAATGAATCTGTGAGTATCGCAATAGCCGATCTAGTATTTTGGGAGCTAGAACACTTTAAGTGTTTTTCTAGCAAGATATGGAAAGTAAGGGCTACAGAGTTGGTGGCGTCGAAGAAATCCTCGACCAGGCGCTCATGATCCCCAGGGTGTGCCACGGCTGGAAAGCCGTGGGGAAGAACCCCGAAGCTCGTAGCTAGAATGGGCTTGCGCAGCAGCCAATGCCATGGTAGCGCCATGACGAACGCCATGTAGAGTGACCTCCCTGACACGGTTCGGGATGTCGTGCAAGCAAACCACCAGAACAGCGCCTCTGGCATTGACGAATCCCACTGCGTACTCCACAGCTGATTAGAGGCTTTCTAGCTGAGCCGATAGATCTAAAAGATTCAAGGGAGGGATGATCAAGATCTTGAAGACAAAGTTAAGAAGAAACAAAACGTTGTGGTAGACATCTCACCCATGATTCTGGCCTCGGTCTTGGCCAACCTATCCTCCACCGGGTCGGCTTCGGAAGGCGATCGGCATCGAACCATAGCCAGAGTCGATTCTGCGAGGGAGAGGAAGTCGACGAGATTCTAGCCATGTCGATCGATGGAGGTGAGCAAATCGTCATTGTCGATCTGCCTCCTCGGATAGCAGGGGAGCTAGTGGTGAGCTATTGATGAGGATGACCCCAAAGGCTGAGTAGAGTCGGCCCTATGCTTCGAGACGGTAGGAGCATCCTGAGTTGCACCCTCCTAACGACGAAGGCACTAGTGTGATGACGCAGATCCATTGAGGGCCTCCCTAGCAGATCTCTTGCTGTTCTCCATGACCTCAAACCTATGGGAAAGGAAGAATCACACCAAAGACATGAGAGGTTTAGGACAAAGCAGGTTGTTTTTCAATCTATAGCCGAGGCACGTATATATAGCCTAGGAAGGTGAGAGGATAGATTTCGCTAGGGTTATGGAATTAAAGTTAGATATGGAAATGGATCGATACTCCAGAAATTTAGGGGACAGATCATGAAGAGATAACAGATTCAGACTTATTGCTTCCCATAATCAGAAAATATCGTGGGATGGATATGAAAGGTTTACATTAACCAGCGATCAACGCACCAAGGCTTCTTTGGATTGAAGGGAGTCTGGATCCCCACAAGGCCGAAGGTCATCATGAACCGAGTCACATCGGCATGTTGATAAAATCGCATGAGGAGAAGGGGAAAGGCCACCTACTTAAAAGATGCCCAACCAATTTCTCGGCGACTAGGAGACTATGGGAAATAAGTCTGTGGTTTTCCCGATGGGCATTTGATGAAGCGAATAAGGGAAAGGTGTCCACACATTTTAGCCCTTACAAACACTATAATAGCTCTGCGATCATAGAGAGAAGACTCAAGTGATATCATAAGAATTCTTCTAACCATAGTAGCTGATCCTCTTACTCAACAAGGTGCTAAGATGAGCAACATAATCACCCTATGCACAAGAATTCTTCTAACCACTCAAGATCCTCATAGCAAGGAATTAGACCATGGAGGGTCTAGCGGAGCTAGAGGCACTTGAGAAAACAAGCAGAAGAGAAACATAACTGAGTTGTTGAATTGCTCTCGCCAGAGTCAGATAGACATTTTATAGTCAGCCTAAAAGATGGATCCAAGCGCTCATGAAGCAATGATGCTCTCATAAAGTTTTGAAGCATGGGCTCATAAGCTGGCAAAGATGGTGACGGACAGTAGATGCAGATCAAGATTCTCCACCCGTGACCACGGACCTATCGGGGGTATAGGCATGATAATTTTAGAATAAAATTACTTTTAGCTCAAAATTAGGGGGCATGTGTTTACACCAAAAATTGGGAAGAAGAGTTGCTGGAACTCGAAAGCTCCCAAGATCGTGTCATCAAGGAATCGATTGCGTAAAGGTCGGTATTAACTGATTCGAATACAATACTAGAATCGGCTCTTTTCAGATAGCGCTAGCAGATAACGATAAAAGCTACGATTGACGTCAGGAAAAACATGGTGGACTCTATAAAAAGGGAAAGATTAGGGACCAAGTTATCTTAAATATGGAATGTTTTCTATTATGCCAAAGATTATAATGAGTCATGCTTAAGTAGGATTCATGCATAGGTTCCGGGTATAAATATTGGACTCCGGCTATTGTAAAGGATACAATCAATCAAATACAAGTCATTTACTTTTTTCGGCTCTGGCCACCCCTTAGGAGTAAGAGTAGAGTAGATCTCAGCGAGCAGTGCTGCATCGGTCCGGTCGACTTCCAGCTTGTCTGTAAGTACCGTCTAGCTTATACTTCTGTTCGTACAGCTGCATCGATCTGGTCGACCTCCACTGTGACTCTGGTATAAGCAAGTTATCGACTCTCGTCTAGTTCAAGTACGTCTACATTGATCCGGTCGACCTCCACTGCTCGAACTAGATTGAGGTCAAGTTATCGGCTCTATTTAAGAGTGGCGTCCTTTGCTTAGATTCATTAAGTTACCGATCTTGCTGATGTTTTTATCGTCATTAGTTTCATAGCAAAATCATATCCCTTTAGTCCGTCGCTTGCTTTGCTACAGCATGATATTTCTTACTTTAAGCGACGGGTCTTGTTTTATCGGCCATTCTACTTTGATCTTGATCGTGCATAGTATGTGGTTAAGGCACGAATGATCTTGGAGAGGTGCTAGTTGGTAGATTTGTTCTCAATCAGGTGTGACCCTAACTGTTTACTATGCTTGCATCGGCTAAATAGCCGATCGCCTGTGCGTTAACGCCAACGGTGTGAGTCCATGATTCTATTAAGTGTGGATAGATTTGTGTACTTTAAGGGTTTGATTCGTTGTCTTTTTCATGGCTGCATCAATCCGGTCGAACCCCACTATTAGAGATAGCAGGTTGAGTCTGAGGAGTCTAGGTTTGTTCACGTGAAATAGTCGATTGTTCATGCGTTGTAGTTCTCTTCATCTGAATCGGCTATTTTAGTCGATTCATCCGAGCCTTCACGTATAACATGTCTTTCGGAAAGCCTATCAAAGTATGGATGTTTTTATGGATTCTTTGGTTTTAGTTTGTTGCTATCATCATAGCTGCCATCGATTCAGTTGAACCTCACTGTTGGTGGTAATAGATTAGATTTAGAGCGTTTGTAGATCCATTCGTATTAGATAATCAATTCATTCACGTGTTATATCTTTTCCTGATTTGATTCATCGGCTTAATGGCTTATAATGGCAATATCTATCTAGCTAATGATCTTATTTACATATACGAGTATTGTACATGTCAACATGAAATAAATCGCTACCCACGAGCTTTATAGTCCGTAACAGCTGATTTCTGTGTGTATCAGCTATTTAAGTCACTTCTCCCATTTAATTGCTCCTGAAGCGGCACACTTGGAACTGTCTGGACATAGACAGACATGTTCCACCTTAAATTACTGATAAACTTTCTCTCCTTGTCAATTGCAGGGTCAAATTGACTGACATGTCTTGGGAGGAATACGCAGGATTGATTGCCCCTACGTTGAAGCTAGGCGGATCTCCAGCTCCATCGAGCAGACCCTTCTGGCTTGCTCATGTGGCCTGGCACAATACACATTTTTGTGCCGACAAGAATGTTTTCTCTTATACCAAAGATTGTAATGAATCGTACTTGAGTAGGATTCATGCTTAGGTTCTGGGTATAAATATTGGACCCCGGCTATTGTAAAGAGGACGTCCAATCAATCAATGTCAATTACTTTTTTAGGCTTCGTGCTAACCCTTAGGAGTAGGAGTAGTGCAGATCTTGGCAAGTTCTTCAACAAGCACGACTGCATCGGTCCGGCCAACCTCCGGCTTGTCTATAAGTACCGTCATGGCTTATACTTCTGTTTGTAAGGCTGCATCGATTAAGTTTGACCACCACTACGAGCTCTAGTATAAGCTAGTTATTGACTCTTATCTAGCTCAAGTACGACTACATCGGTTAAGTTTGACCTCCACTGCTCAAATTAGATTAAGGTCAATTTATCGGCTCTACCTAAGGGTGGCATCCTTTGGGTAGATTCATTAAGTTACCGATCCTTCTGATGTTCTTATTGTCATTAGCTTTCAGCAACATCAACCTACCCGATCGAGATCGAACTAGATCAGCCTCATATCCTTTTAGTCCGTTGTTTATTTTGTCACAATGCGATGGTTTTTACTTCAAACGATGGATTATGTTTCATCGACTGTTCTGCTTTGATCTTGATCATGTATAGTACGAGGTTAAGGCATGTCTAATCTTGAGGTGGTTTACTGGCTAGTTGAACCTGGTCTATAGCTCGCTATTATGGCTGTAACAATCTGGTCGATCCCCACTAATGGTACTTTAGATCGGAGTATGCTAGCTGGTAGGTTTGCTTTCGACCGGGCATGACCTTGACTATCTGCTATGCCTGCATCGGCTAAATAGCCGATCACTCGCATCTTAACTCTCATAGTATTTTTTCATGACCCTGCTAAATGTGATTAGACCCATTTTCTTTAAAGGTTTAGTCTGTTATCTTTATTATGGCTGCTATCGATCCGGTCGAACCCCACTATTAAAGATAATAGGTTGGATCTGAGGAGTTTATAGGTCTGCTCCTATTAAATAGTCGATTGTTCATATGCTATGATCCTTTGTCTAACTGAATTGGCTATTTCAGCTGATTCGCCTGTGCTTTTACAGATATAGCATGTCTTTTTAAAACATGTCAACGTATGGATGGTTTTATGGATTCTTTCGCATTAGTTTGTTGTTGTCATCATAGCTCCATCGATCCGGTTGAATTTCACTGTTGATGATAGCAGATTAAATTCAGAGCGTTTGTAGATCTATTTGTACTAAACAGTCAATTTGTTCGCATGTTATATCCTTCCTCATTAAACTTATCGGTTTAATGCTTTACATTGGTAATATCCACCTAGCTGATGATTTTATTTACATCTACGTGCATTATACTCGTCATCATAAAAACAATTACAGACCATAAGCTTTACCATCTTTAATAATCAATTTCTTCGCGTACCGGTTGTTTAGTCGATTTCTCCCGTCTGGCTGCTCCCGAAGCGGCACACTTAGAACTATCTAGGCAAGACCGGCATGTTTCGCCTTAAATTACTGATAAACTTTCTCTCCTTGTCAATTGCAGGTCAAATTAACTAGCACGTCCTCGGGAGGAATTCATAGGGTCGACTGGTCCTGTGTTGAAGCCAAGCAGATCTTCAGGCTCATCCTAAGCAGATCCTTTATGCTTGCTGTGTGCCAGGTGCATTGACATATTTTTGTGCCGACAACAGGATAGGAAAAATAGAAGAAAACCATAACCCAACTATTTATTTCATTAATCCTTATAACTTAGGCCTATAAACTAAATGAAATTGTGGGAACACCCAACAAGATCATTGTAGTCATTACAAAGATGCAGAACAATCATAAGCATAATGACAATTCAACAAAGCAATAATGGTGCACAACTCAATCATTGACTCAATTTGCGATACTCTCATTTTTATTACATAAAGGGCACAAACTCCTATTCCTTAACTAAGGTAATCTAGCATGACTTCTTTATTCGTCAATCTCACCAAATGCTTCTTTCAGGTTGGGTATCACTAACACTTTCTGGTAGCAACCTTGTAGTGATCCGACTCTGGCCACTTACATGGTACAATTGTTGATTCTTCTATAGGCAAAGTTTAACATAATATCCTTCCTACTGACAATGATAACACCTTCTCTTAGCTGGATCTTTCATGATGTCATACTCCACAAAATTATTGCTTAGAGTATTGTCAGCTTGCTGACTCTGAAAGTTCATCTTTGTTTGACTAGACTGCTTTCTAGCTCGCTTGATCTTTCGGGGTTGAAACTCTATATAGGTGATTGTCCACCCATCTATGCATACCTCATGTGAAGTAGTTTTAGCTTAAGAAGCTTCTAACTCTTTAAAGTCTGAATTTATCTGACAAGGGATTAGAGCTTGATGTGACAATATAGTAGAACTCAAATGTTGGTCACTTCCCAATACTGGCTCCAGTGAGTTTGTCTTCCTCTTCTTATCCACATTGGCCTCACAACTCAGGTTCACCTTGACTTCCTTCTTAGTTGGCTTGTTTCGAAGACAAGAAAACCATAATGTTCACAACAATGACATTGATACTGACTTTCGAGCGTATTACTACCAGCACCTCTGCTGGAATTCATGTTCTTCCAAGCTTCTGCCACTTGTCTCTTCACTGGTCCCTTTGGTATATTGGTTTGACCCTGTGGCAAGCACGGTTGAGAACTCCCATGTTGAGCCATTCCTTCTAATACTTGTTGCATAGATAAAAGCTTCTCCTTGTCGAATGTAGTCAAGGACAACGTAGCCTGGTCCTCCTGACCTTTGATGACGGTGGTCTCCTCATTACTACCCATCTATTTAGACGAAGAGAGAGGATTAAGAATAGGGACAAGGTTTTCATAACAAAATAGAGGCCGAAGTGAGCATAACTTTTAGTAAATAACAAGGTTAGAGAGAAAGCAAGAATTGAGCAAAGATGAAAGCATGCTAAAACATCCAGTTCTATCTAGGCCTGCGTCCTATAGTCAGCATTGCCCTGATACCACTTTGTAGCACCCGGTTTTAAGGACAAAATAAGATACACACCATATGTGAGCCTAGGAAGTCAAATCTCACATATAGCTACAAATAAAGGTAATATCAATAGACAATGCTTAATATATAACATACTTAGTATAAAAGACATAACCTTAGATAGCAAACAACGGAAAGACAACTCTGATCTTCGGGTGAAGACTCCAATTCCATAGGGACAACTGACTGGTTGATCACAAGTCTAATTCCTCCAAACTCTAGCAATCTGGTACCCATCAGGGAATTTTATCCAAATAATTGAAAAATAAAGCAAGCGTAAGTACATGTCATACTTAATAAATATAACTTGGGATTCATGAGGCTTAAAAGGCTGACACTGGTTTAAGTGCGATTAGCTTTTAATGAGTCATGATGTTAGCAATTGGGCGGCAACAAGTTTATCCACAAGCCCATATAGACACATGATCAGGTAAACATGAATAATGAATATCATAAACAGTAATTATTAGTTAGCATCTTTATCATTAGTATCATCAGTGTTCATCATCTATACCGTAAGGGTTCCAAGGCCGCTCGTGACTGTGGGTACGGCTGATATACCAGTTTTATACTCTGCAGAGGTTGTACACTTTCACTGTGAGTTGTGATTTACCCTTTCGCCCAAGGTCACGAGCCTCTTAACCCACTACCAAGGAAGGTCGGCAGGGTTCACTATGAAGCCTTTCGAAGGTTCGTCTAATAAGTTAGGGCCGCTAGGTTTCTGTGCTCTGTGAATGTGGGGCTCTCCTTCCGATAGGCACAATAACGTGCATCCTATACACTGACGGACAGAGGCCACACTATGTCCAACCCAAAACACACCCCTCTTGCACCATAAAGGTAACCTCTAACAAGCTAGAAAAGGTCCTTGTACTGAGCTAAAGCTAGAGCCAAGTAGCCCTCATAGTTGTACTGTAAGTCCTGGATGATCACTTACAGATAAGTCCTTAGGGAGAGGAGTCTAGAGCACCATAAAAACAACCCAATGCTCTAGCCCCCTTGTTCTATGTTGCTAAAAAGCATCTTTTAATTTTTATTGCATATTACATTAGTCAAGTTACAAGATCATGGTTGTAGTTGAGCACTAGCATCATACTACCCAATGCAATAACCCATAGGAATCAAGGTACAGTGTAACAAAGTACTAGGAAATCCTTAGTGGTAGTCAAGGTAGACACATGCATATGATTAAGTTATTAAAGTGAGTAGGACAACAAGGATGATCACATGTTATACTTGCCTTAAACTAAGATCCTTCTTCTAGTCCAAACCTTCAATGGAACTCCTTCTTGATCAACACGTAAAGCTCACCGACTGGACATGATCATAAAACACCACACAAGCATCCATGCAATCATACACAAAGCAAACAATAGAAATAAATTAGAACAATACACCAAACATAATAAACAATAGGTAAAAAGGTTTTAAAAATGTTCTACACGTTACTATGAACACACAGACATGAAAAACACTCTAATCGGAGCTATAACAAAAAAAGTTATAAATTAAACAACATTTCCTTTAATAAAATAATAGATTAACTCTAACCATAAATTTCAAAAGTTGAAAACATACTTAATAGTAGTATGAACATGTAGACAACATAAATACGAAACTAACGCAATTTGAACGGGTCAAATCGGAGTTAAAATGGAGAAAATATGGCCTAGAAAAGGTAGTGATAATTTTGTAAATAGATGAAACTTAATTTTCGAATTAAAATAAATAAAATCTGATTTTTAAATCTAGCCAAGGACTGCAGGAACTATTAAAAGAAAAGGCAGGGGTCCTTTTGAAAGAAACCAGGGACGGCGGGTTCTAAATTAAAAAGAAGAGGGGCTCTTTAACAAAATTATCACCGAAGGGGTACCGGTTAATCCTGACCGTTGGATCTACTTTGGACGGCCGAAAATAGAAACAAGGGATAGAGAGAGAGCGCGGTCGGCTAGAACAGAGACCAACACAACGACGGCCATGGCTGGCGGGGTCGGACCTCACCGAAGTTCATCGAATCGGTGACTCCAGCATTCATCGGTCATGGGAATAGCATGGGGAGGTATATGGAAGCACATCAAACTCAGCTAAGGGGTCAGGGAAGGCCGCGACAACACGGTGGTGATGTGGTGCTCGAAGTAGTGGCTCGAGCTCGCCGGCGAAGCTTTGGCGATGCGGAGAGAAGGACAGAGAGCGATAGAGAAGGCGTACACGGCACCTGCGGGTTGCTTACCTTCACTCGAAGCTCGGAGACGTGGTTCCAGTGACAGAGAACAATGGAGCGGCGAACCGACGGTGGCGGCGGCTCTAGGGTTGCATAGCAGCGCTGCAGCTCGAATCGGCCGGCGGCTAGCTTCTAGGACTAGATATGAGGTGGCTCGGTGTAGGCGGCTTCTATTTATGGAGGCAGGGAACTTGGAGCACACGGCAAGACGACGCGGCGGCGGGGCAACGTGGACTCCTTGACGGTGGCGGTGGAGTCCGTGCGGGTCACGAGTTAGGAGACGTGGCTGATAAGCAGGTCCCACATGACAGCAAAACAAAGAGGAAAAGAAGAGGGGCGCGCCTATGCTTTGGCTAGGCCGGAGTTGCGCCAAAGGGCAAGCGTGCTAGGCCTGCTGCCAACCGGAGAGAGGGAGAAGGGAGGAGTGGGCCTGCCAGCGTGGGGAGAGAAGGGAGTGGGCTGAGCTAGGCTGGCTGACTACTGGGCGTCGAGGCCAGGAGAGGGGAGAAGGAAAAAGAGAAATGTCCCACGGGGAGAGAGGAAGAGAGTGAGTGGGCCTTGGGGCCAAATTGAGAGGAAGGAGGATTTTCCATTTTCCAAATCTTTTCTATTTTGTTTTCAAAACCAAATTCAAATATGAACCAAATCAAGTTTGAATAGGATTTCAAATACACTTTTAAAAAATGAGCAATTTTAGTATGTTTTTCAAAAAAATAATTTTTACAACTTTAAATTCTTTTATTTTCAAATTTTCTTTCCTTTTATTTCAAAGCCATTTTTAATTTATTCCAAAAGCAATTCAAACCATTTTGAATTTTGATCAAAACCACTCAACCAAATAAATCAAATGCACCGGCATGTATGCACATTCATGTTGCTACCCCTATGGTGAATTTTAATGAAAAATTTTGTTTCCTACATTTTCATGAGCACAAAAATACATAATTAAAGCATTTTAACCCTATTTCAAAAGAAGCAAATTTTTGGGTGTTACAGTTTCCAAAATATAAAAGTTCAAATTTTGGGCTGAATTCGCTAAATTTAATCCTATTGACACTACATCTATTCGCAATTTGTTGTAAATTTAAAAAATTTCAAATTTTTAGTGATTTTAATAAAGGCCCAAAACACAGGATTTTTGGAAAAAAATCTCCTAAACAACTCTAGGAGGGATTCTACTGTGCACTTAAAGTTCATACAAATCAATTTCAATCTCTATTTAACTCTCAAAGACTCTATGCGCCATCATATGCCAAGGTCTAGGTGTACCTTGTGCGCACATTATAAAATATCCTTAAATAGTTCAGAATTGTTGGATCTATGCTATTACTGTGTCTCATTAGAGTATGGTGGCGCTGGTGGCTCAAGCACTGGGGTTCGATTAGTCATCCCATTTGGAGAGTTTTGATTGGTTGAGTGTACAAATCTATGTGTTATTGCAAATGTATAACCTCCAGGATATGTAAATATTTTATATGTAATGAGGGCAGATGTGTATGCAATGCCTATCCTACAGGAATATGATAAGTAGATTGTTTGTCCCACCAAGGGAAGGTGTCACACGATTATTTTTCCTTCTCATATATGTGAATATGTCCCATCCTATTTCGATTTCCCATCGTGATGCAGCAGAAGAATTGGAGGAGAGAGAATGTGGCGGCTATCGGCGTGAAAAATGCCAAGAGCAAAAATATGAGAGAAAGAGCAAAAATAAGAGAGAGAGAGAGAGAGAGAGAGAGAGGTGGGGTACGGGTGTTTTAGGTGATGCATTTGATAAACAACACTCCATTGGCCGTGAATATTAGTGTCGATCTACTTCCTTCATTTTAAATGTAAGTTCGTTTTAGACTTGGCCATGAATATTAAGGGAGTGTTGAAATGACCATTTGTACCCATCAATTTTTGACACTTCAACAATAACATCAAGTATGTAAGAGCCATGGAAAATTGAGATGCTAGTAAAAGAGCTCATTTACTAATCTAGAGTAAGGGTAAAACTGTCAAAACAGATGGGAAAAATGCCTCAAAATTTTATTGGATTACCTATGTTTGGTATAGTTTGAGGGCGACTAATATAACATACATTCAGCTCAGAGGGAGTATGTTTGGCCAAGGTATAACATGAGTACAGCTGGGAGAAAGAAATATAAATTAGATAGACTTTACTTCATAAATCAAATATATGCAGCAGCAAATTTTTGCTCACTTTTGCAGCAGTAATGTAATATTGAATAGTGGAAGAGATAACTATATATGCTGCTGAATTTTACAGTGGATGGAAACATTGTGGAGCATTCTTTAAAAAAAAATATAGATGTATTGCGAACTGCATATGCAAGTGTATATGTTACAAGTTATTTACCTAGACTTTTTGGTCATCCATTATTACACATGCGTGCACATGATTAAGCATACGTACCATAGTGGTATATGCCATCAATAAATTAAAACCTTTGATCTTCTTCAATATATAATTGAATAATAGACATTGAAAACCAATCAGGCAGTTCTGACGGGTATCAGTGGCCACACTTCTGACCTACAGACCTACTATTTATCATGATCAAGCAAAAACGAGACGAATCACTGAGTAAATGATGCAGTTCCAAAGGTAGTGGAGTTGTCGTACTCCTAACAGAGCCTCCAATCATATCAGATAAGCAAGAAATACATGGTGCGTCAGTACTGACCGGAAACAGTAGCTTTGCCGTGTACCACAGACACTCGGCAAAGCCCAAAAAACACTTGGCAAAGGCTTTGCCAAGTGTAACACTCGGCAAACAGCACATGACATCTACAGTACCGGCAAACATCTATTTGCCGAGTGTTTTCTATCGAGCACTCGACAAATTCTTTACTGAGAGCTGAAACCGACGCTCGTGAAAAAAAGTAACGTGACGGCGCGGAGACGGTCACGGTGCATTTGCCGAGTGTCCGGGATTTGACACTCGGCAAAGCAGCCATGTTTGCCGAGTGCCTGTCGATGTTTGACCACCGATAGCCTGCCACGGGGGTACCCGGGGCAGTATGTTCGGGCTTCAGCATATGTAGAACTCGACGGTTAACGCAAGAGACAGTCGATTTATCCTGGTTCGGCCCCTCGATCTTTGATCGAGTAATAGCCCTACGCCCAGTCGGCGTTTGCCTTTGCGTTGGATTGATTATCCAGTGTTGTGTTGTACAATTGTTCTCTGAACTCTCTCATCCAAGGAGCTCTGCCCTCCTTTATATAGTCAGGAGGCCAGAGTCCTAGTCGGTTTACAATGAGAGTTTCTAGTAGGATTACAGAATAATAATACTACTAAGATTACATGGGAAGAATCCTAGTTAGACTAGTTCTCCCTTCCTTGCGGGGTATCCCGTGGGTCCCGCACCGATAAGCCCCCGAGCACTTCATGGTTGAATTCTGGAAGCCTCGTCTTGTTCCTTCAAGTCTTGTCGAGCAGGAACAAGCGTCGTCCGTGTGCTTTCTTGAGCGAAACCGTGTAGCGCTTCGTGAGATCTTCGCGTGGCGTGTACCTTTTTTGAAGAAAAAAGTACTCCCATTTGGATGCAGACCCCGAACCTCTTGCTATTTGGCACAAAGAGCTTGAGGGTCTTTTCTTGAAATTGCCCTGATTCTTCGTCGAAGGGCTCCCGGGCATATACCCGGGTTCTTTGTCGAAAAGAGCTTGGATTTAGCTATATCCGGGTTCTTTTTGTCGAAAGATCTCGGATATAGTTATGTCCGGGTTCTTTTTATCGCGTGGCCTTGAAGTCGTCTGTCTTGAAGAAGTCTTTTGAGTGACGTGTGCTTTTTTGAAGAAAAAGTGCACTCACTGAGTGTAGCCCCCGAGCCTCTTGCTATTTGGAATAAAAAGTTGGAGGGTCTTGAATTTGAGTTGTTCAACGAACTGAAAACTTCCCCTGTTGCAGCCCCTGAGCATTGTTCAAAAAGAACTCGGATAGGCATATTCTCTGGTAGTCTGCTGTTGTCAGATGTAGAGTCTGCTGCTTTCAGACGTAGAGTCTGCTGCTTTCAGATGTAGAGTCCGCTGTTGTCAGGTGTAGTTGTATGGTGGTGGTTGGGTGTAAATGCCTTTTGTTCACGGGTTGTACTGTGTTGGTATAGTCTTCCGAATATGCTTGTTGTTGAGTACTGTTCCTTTATGCCTGAGTTCCCCTTTATTATTGAGTTATGTCTTTTCACTGTGTCCTTTGTTAGGCTTGTTCCATTGGTGCTCTTGGTCCATGTGCACCGCTCCTTCGGTCTATAAATAGCCCCCTAGAGTGCTGTTTTGATTCATTGAGCATTCTGTTGCTTGTTCTGAAGTCTCTGTAGTCATGAATATGGTAGTTTGTGAAGTAGAGCAGCCCCCGGGTTTATTTTGTAGTTCTTATTTGTCTTGCCGTAGCTGGAGGAAGTCTTGTGATAGGGATTAGAGGTAGGCTAATCCCGCAGCAGCAATGTACCAGGATGTACGTGGCGGTAGTTGGAGGAAGTCTTGTGATGTGGGCTTCGTTTCTTCATCTGGCAGTTCTGGGATGATCCTCGCCGCTTGTCTTGAGACTGTCCGGTGCAGATCAACACCATATCTAGCATCACATCGGACTTGGGTAGATAGATGCCCGCCGGCCTCTCTGCTCCATGTTGTCCTGTCGTTTTGCTGATTTCCGCCTTGGGTGCACTGCGTCCGTCCTTTGAAGAAAATAGTGTAGCCGAGTGCGGTTTGTTCTACCGAGTAGCGATTTGGAACACGTAGTCGTTCCAGAGCCTAGTTGTTTCCGGGTTCCTTTTTGCTACTTGCCTGTCGTAGTTCTGAGTTCGTTGGGTCTTGTAAGATGTGTAATCTTGTATCTTTTGAAGTCATTTGTAATAGAAAGAATCTTGTCTTCCGAGTTGTCATTCTTTATTCTGCTGATGTCCTAGTTGTCTATGAGATTCCTGAGTTCTTTATGTTAGAACAGGGTTGTTATGTTCCTTGTAAGGTAACCTTCCGTTGCTTCATGGCTGATGAGTTCTTTTTTGCAGCCATATGGTAACTCTGCCGTTTTGCTGGATGGATGAGCCCAAAATCTGCCCGTTGAACTGTACCGTTGTGTGGATTTGTGCCTTCCGTCATTTTAGCTATGTCAGTAAATGGACCATTGCGTTCTCATGCCGCGTTAAAACGGGCCTGGTGAGCCGCATTTTTACCGGTGTAAAATCTATTTAAAGGCCTTTGTCCTCCTTTTCTTTGGTACCCTGCCTTCGCCTTTCGCCTTGAAAAAACCCTAGCCTTTGCAACTCCGTTGTCGCCATTACCGCCGCCATCTGAGCGCCGCCGTCCGAGCCTTCTCTTTCCCTAGTGCTTTATTTTGCCTCCGTTAGTACATGGGTAGGAAGAAAGCCGCGAGCAAGTTCCAGGCAACCTTCGTGGACGAGGAGTCATCTCTTTCCGTGATCGAGAACCAGGAGTTCGTGGCCATGAGGGCTGCCCAGAAGTCTTGGCCGGCTCCAACAACGACTGAAGACCAGCTTCTCGAGCTTGTTAGCGATGGTCTGATCTAGAGCAAGGACATTGCTGAATGGAGAGCTCTAGGCGAGCATCGGGTCCCTGCTCCAAGCCCTGGTGAGATTATTCTCTTTGTCTCCTTTATCCATGCCGGACTTTGTCTTCCTGCTTCCGCCTTCCTTCATCAATTTCTTGGTTATTTTGGGGTTAGTTTGAACCATCTTACTCCCAATGCCATTCTCCATCTTTCTGTTTTTGTTCATCTTTGTGAAGCTTTCCTTGGAATTCCTCCTTCTCTTTCTCTCTTTCGTCACTTCTTTCGTCTGAAGCCTCAACCACGCCGCGAAGACACCAATGTTCTTGGCGGCTACGGGATTCAGTTTTGCCAGGGTCTTAAAAGCAAGTTCTTTGACTATGACCTGGTTGACTCTGTGAGGGATTGGCGTGCTGACTGGTTCTATGCCGCCAATTTGATTCCTTGTCTCGTCATTCATTCTAGATCAGGTCCCTCGGTTAACGACCGGTGGGAAAAGAACCCCCTGACACCGGACGAGCTCCAGGTGATCTAGTCGTTCCTTGAGCGGATAGGCACTCTGAAGCAGCAGGGCTTGACTGGCTTTGGAATCATCTCGAGTTTTCTTCGCCATCGTGTTCAGCCTCTGAAGGAGCGAGAGAACTTTGGCTTCGAGTACTCAGGGGCTGAGGATCCTTCACGCATGGTCCCGGCCCTTGAGTTGACCGATGAGGAAGTACTCGAGCGTCTTCAGAAGATGCTGAAAGGAGCAAGCGTTGTCCTACTTACCATCTTCGAGTTCTGTGCAAAGAACCCGCCTCCAGCTGTAAGTTGGTTTCTCTTTGTGCAGGCACTTTTTGTATTTCTTTTCGCTATATCTATTTTCACTTAATCTTCCTTGTCTTGTTGTCTTATTCTTTTTGTAGGGATTGGGGCGTAACTTCATCGACCCAATTCCCCTTCACGACCTCCCTGCCATTGTGGGGGCTGGGGGTAGTCTTGCTGGGGCTTCTTTAACTAGTAAGTCGCAAACCGTCGTAATGCTTCCTAGTGTTTCTTCTGCAAACCCTGATGTATATGTAGAGTATGTTCCTCATTCAGTTCCCCAAGGCCCTTGCAGTGTCGGAAAGAGGGGGCAAGCTGAAAGTTCTTCTGGTTTGTCTTCTGCCAAGAAGTCCCGCTAGTCAAGTACTCATCCAGGTACTCCAGTTGTAGCTAGCATGCTCTTAGGTGAGCATATTAATACACTTTGTCCCTTTGTCTTCTTGTTTTCATCTTGAACCGAGTACTTTTGTCCTTTTCAGCTGGTGTTTTGGCAACTTTGGTCGAGAGTGAGGCGAAAGAGGACGATGGTGCTGCCCTTGTTACTTGTCGGTGAGTTGTTTTCTTGCTTTCCTGTAGTTGAAACCTTCTTTTTGTTCTGATTTTGGTCTTGATCTCTTTTTAGTAAGCGGTCGTCGGGTACAAGTTCTTCTGGGGCATCGGCTCCGAGTTCCTCTATGATTCTGGTACCGATTTCTTCCATAGCTCCGGTACCGAGTTCTTCTGGGGCTCCGGTACCGGCTACGCTGCTCCTGCCACCGAGTGGCGGGGACGTCTTTGCTGCCGTGGTTCCCCCTACGATGTCTTCTTTTGGTCTTATGAGGAAGAAGATAGCTAAGTAAGTGATTCCTTGTTATGTTTTTTTGCTTCTCTCTCTGTTCTTCCCTCGCTCATATTCTTTATCGTCAATTTTTCTTGTGATTTTGCATACCCTCGCCTTCCCTTAACCCTCTGCCTACTTCTTCTCAGTCCTCTGACCTGCCACTGTGCGCTAAGTCTCTGGACTTGGGATGTTCGATCAGCGAGTTAGCTGTGAGGGGAGCCGGGTCCCCTACCGCTGCTGATCCTGTTGCTCTGGAGGTGACTGTGGCCATGGCGGTGGAAACTTCTGGAGAGGTAGCCGAGGCTTCCTCAGATATAGCCCTGGTTCTGCCTTCTTTGCCTACGCCAGCTTCTCCCTCTACTTTCCTTGGAACCAATAGTCAGCGCTTGGACGACGAAGTGTTGCTGTAGTTCAATGCCACCCACCGTCTGTCAGAATTGATTGCTGCCTGGGGGCCCTTTCGACTTCCTTTGGTGAAAAGCTTCAGGTGAGTTTTGCTGGAGTTCTTTCTTTGGATGTTCGATCTTTGTTTTCTTCTTATGCCTTCTCTCTCTCTCTCTCTCTCTTTGTTCAGTCTTTCTCCCGAGATCATACCGACTTCTTTTTCTCATCCAAAAACAAGAAGAAGTTGTCTTCTGAGGTAAGCACCCTGAAGGCCGAGCTTGACCTCCTCTAGGCCGAGTTGGAGACCGAGCGTCAGACGCATCAAAAGGAGGAGAAAACTCTTCGTGCCCGGGTGGTAGAGGTAGAGAAGCAGAAGGATGCTACGAAGAATGAGTGCAAAGGTATTGCGGGTTCTTTTTGTTTCCTTTTGTATTCTGGCATCCCTTTCTGCAGACTTTTGTTTTTTCTTTTGTACTCTGATTTTCTTTTCCGCTGACTTGTTTCTGTTGTCTGGTCTAGCTCTCTGAGTTGAAAAGCAGAAGCTCTCGGAGGGTATCGAGGAGATGAAGACGCTTGCTCAAACTAGCCACAACAAGGCTGAGGAGGTAATTGCTCAAGCTGAAGAAGAACTCACGCTTGCTAGATTGATTAGGCGTGGAGCTGACAGAGATCTTGTGCAGGCCCAAAAGACCATCGAGGACTTGACTGGCAAGTTGGCAACGACTACTGAAAACTAGAAAGCTTTGTGGAAGTCTTTTCGGTCAGTAGCCGACCTTCTTTGGACTTCAGTAGATGATGGTCATTCTTGGGCTCAATTCATTCCCCAAGTGCCGACCTGTTTCTAGGAGTTCGTGAAGCATTGTGCCCATCTTTGCACCAGGAACGTCCTTGCCTAGGTCCGGGTTCTTTCTCTAGACTTTCCTTTGTCCAAGGTTGCTGACAAAGCTGAGAGCCAAGAGTACCTCTATGCTATCGAGAGGTTAGAGCCCGAGGTCAATGACTTAGCCAGGAAGATTGTAGATAATCTCAATATTGATGTTTCTACTCTTGATGACAATGCTTGATTGTAATCGACCCCTACACTCTGGCTTTTGTAACAGAATACTTATACTCTTACTTGAATGAAGATCCTCTATCTTTGATGATGTCTTCTTTGTTTGGATGTCTAATCCTTGCTTACTCTTTAAATGTGTTGTCCAATGGATTAGAATTTTCTCCGGTAGCTATCTATTCTGATTCTCATCCACGTTGTATAAACCACTCACTGTATGTAGAACGTTGTATTTGACAAATTTTCTTGATTTGCCGAGTACTTGTCTGGCTTTCGTCTTTGCCGTGTGAAACAACTCAGTGTATGTAGATTGATGTCTTGACAGACTTCCTTGACTTGTTGAGTGCTTGTCTGGCTTTCGTCTATGACTTGTAAACAACTCGGTATAGCCCATTGTGTCGACAAACTTTGCATTCTTGTTAGTATTACAAAAGACTTTGGATATCTCAAGCTTCTTCTTCTTGGCTTAGCTCGTAGTGTGGTCAGCATCTGGTCCTATTTCTGGTTGCAAAAGTATCCTAGGACCGGCAAGCCCCCGAGCGCTTCATGGTAGAGTTCTGGAAGCCTTGTCTTATTTCCTTCAAGTCTTGTTGAGCAGGAATAAGCGTTGTTCAAGTGCTTTCTTGAGCGAAACCATGTAGCGCTTCTTGGGATCTTTTGAGTGTAGCCCCCGAGCCTCTTGCTATTTGGCACAAGGAGATGGAGGGTCTTGTCTTGAAATTGCTCTGATTTATGTTCAGGCTTATTCTCAGTCGTTTTTCTTTTTGGTTCGGGTGTTAGCTTATTAGCTACCCTCATCGGCAGGCTCAAGCATGTTTTTAGCTATTTTGCTCTCGGCCGGTATGCTCAGGCGTCTTTTCAGCTGTTTTGCTTTTTGTTCGGGTGTTAGCTTATTAGCTACCCTCATCGGCGGGCTCAAGCATGTTTTCAGCTATTTTGCTCTTGGCCGGTATGCTCAGGCGTCTTTTCAGCCATTTTGCTTTTTGTTCAGGTGTTAGCTTATTAGCTACCCTCATCGCCGGGCTCAAGCATGTTTTCAGCTATTTTGCTCTCGGCCGGTTGCTCAGGCGTCTTTTCAGCCATTTTGCTTTTTGTTCGGGTGTTAGCTTATTAGCTACCCTCATCGGTGGGCTCAAGCATCTTTTCAACTATTTTGCTCTCGGCCGGGATGCTCAGGCATATTTTCAGCCATTTTTCTTTTTTGTTTTCATTGGAAATAACTCGGGGAAGGCCATAATGAGACATATATTTGTCGAGAAAGAACCATCTTTATTGATCATGAATATTGATGGGTCACAATAGTACATATGTTGTTGATGTGCGCTATCTTTGTTGATCATGAACGTTGATCTCTTGTGTCTTGTATACATATTTTCCCTTGAGTTGTTTTCATGCGTAGAATCTTCGTAGCTGACTGATGTGCCATGTATTGTTTACTTCTTTTCCGTCTTCAGTTATCAGCTTGTATGTGCCTGGTCCGGTGACTTTTGTGATGATAAAAGGACCTTCCTATGGACTGAGTAGTTTATGGCATCCGTCAGTCTTTTGTATTCTTCTTAGTACTAGGTCTCCGACTTGTAATGATCGAGACTGGGTATTCTTGTTGTAGTGGCGTCTTAGTCCTTGGAGGTATCTTGCTGATTGAAGGGTAGCGTTCACTCTGACTTCTTCTGTACTGTCAAGTTCTAATCTTCGGGTGTGTTCTGCTTCTCCTTCGTTGTATTGTTCTATCCTTAGTGACGTCCAGATCAAGTCTGCGGGTAGTACTGCTTCTAATCCATACACCAGGAAGAAAGGTGAGTATCCGATAGCTCTGCTTATTTGAGTCCGTAGCCCCCATACAACCTTGTGTAATTCTTCGATCCACTTTGATCCATAGTCTATTAGTTCTTCATACAATCTTGGTTTTAATCCAGCTAGTTTGAGTCCGTTTGCCCTTTCGACCTATCCGTTGGCCTCTGGATGTACGACTGATGCATAATCTATTATGAAGCCGTAGTCCTGTGCCCAACTTTGGAATTCTGTGGCCGTGAAGGAAGAACCCAAGTCTGTGATGATTCGATTGGGCATGCCGAAGCGGTGCATAATGTCTTGGATGAACTCGACTGCTTTGGCCGCGCTGTATTTTGCGAGTGGTTTGAATTCAATCCACTTGGTGAACTTGTCAATTGCTATGAAGATGTACTCGAAGCTGCCTTTTGCTTTCTTGAGAGGTCCTACTTGATCTAGCCCCCAACAGGAGAAAGGCCAAGCAGGTGGGATGCAGATGAGATTGTGAGCTGGCACATGAGACTGTCTTGCGAACATTTGACAACACTTGCATCTTCTGACGAGTTCTTCTGCGTCTTTCAAAGAGGTTGGTCAGTAGTAACCGGTGCGGAATGCTTTTTTGACTAGTGTTCTTAAAGCGGCGTGATTTCCACAGCAACCTGAGTGTATTTCATCTAGGATCTCTTTGCCCTCTTCAAATGAGATGCATTTTAGGAGTACTCCTGATGATGCGGCTCTTCTGTAGAGCTTGTCTCCTACTAGGACATAGTTCTTGCTTCTGCGAACAACTCGGGTAGCTTCTTCTTTTTCAGCTGGCAACTTATTTTCTTCGATGTAATCAATAAAAACATGGATCCATGAAGTGGTGATTACCAAGATCTGGTTGTCTTTGGCTGAGATTTCAGGGGTTATCTCGCCAGGTTGTTTGATAGAGGGACCTGATAACTCCTCTATGAATACACCAGGTGGGACCTTCGCCCTGTCTGATCCAAGCTTGGTGAGGATGTCTGCCACAATATTAGAATCGCACGGGACATGTAGAATTTCTAATCCTTGAAAATGTTTTTCGAGCTTTTGTATTTTAGCACAGTAAGCGCCCATGTTTTCTTTGGTGCAATCCCAATCTTTGTTGACTTGATTGATTACTACTGCTGAATCTCCGTAAATGAGTAAACACTTGATTCCGAGGGTAATTGCCACTCGTAGCCCGTGGGTGAGGGCTTCGTATTCTGCCTTATTGTTTGTAGCTTGCCATAATATCTGAAGGACGTACTTGAGTTGCTTTCCGTCTGGAGAAATTAGGAGGACACCTGCACTGGCTCCGCCTAGCTTGAGTGATCCATCAAAGTACATCTTCTAATCATCAAGGATGGTACTTGAGATAGGTTGTTGAATTTCTGTCTATTCGGCAACAAAATCAGCCAGGGCTTGAGATTTAATTGCCTTCTGTGGGGCGAAATCGATATTGAGAGCGCCAAGTTCAACTGCCCACTTAGATATGCGCCCCGTTGCATCTCTGTTGTGTAGGATGTCTTCGAGTGGGAAATCTGTCACCACGGTAATCCTGTGGCTTTCAAAATAGTGGTGAAGCTTACGTGAAGTGATCAGGAGGGCGTAGAGTAGTTTTTGCACATGCGGGTACCGGATTTTTGATTCTGATAGTACTTCGCTGATGTAGTATACGGGGCGTTGTACTTTATATATACGCCCTTCTTCTTCTCTTTCCACGACAATCGCTGTGCTAATCATAGTAGAAGTTGTCGCAATGTACAATATCATGTCTTTGTATTTCTTTGGAGGTGTGAGAACGGGTGAGGACGTGAGATATGCCTTGAGTTTCTTGAAATCTTCATTGGCTTCTTCTGTCCATTCGAACTTGTCTGTCTTCTTTAGCAATTTAAAGAAAGGTAACCCTTTTTCGCCTAGTCTTGATATGAAACGATTTAGTGCCACCATGGAGCCTGTTAGCTTCTGCACATCTTTGACACTTCGAGGATGGCCCATCTCTATTACGGCTCGAATTTGCTTAGCGCTTGCTTCAATTCCGCGATGACTGACCAGGAATCCGAGTAGTTGTCCTGAAGGAACTCCAAATACAGATTTGTTTGGATTCAATTTCCACCTCTATCTTTTCAAGTTTTCGAAGGTTTGCTTTAGGTCTTTAATTAGTGTATCCGGGTTCTTTGTCTTTACCACTATATCATCCACATATGCTTCTATGTTTTCGCTGATCTGATCACCGAGGCATGTTTGGATAGCTCTTTGGTAAGTGGCTCCAGCATTCTTGAGTCCAAACGACATGGTCTTGTAGCAGTAGGCACCGAACAGAGTGATGAAAGATGTTTTGCTCTGGTCTTGTTCTTTTAATGCAATCTGGTGATATCCTGAATAGCAATCAAGAAAGGATAATAGGGTGGATCCTGCCATTGAGTCAACTATCTGATCAATGCGCGGTAGCCCAAATGGATCTTTCAGGCAGTGTTTGTTGAGATCTGTGTAGTCGACGCACATGCGCCACTCGTCTATGTTCTGTTTCTGTACTAGAACTGGGTTTGCTAGCCAATCTAGATGAAGGTTCTCTCTGATGAACCCGGCTGCCAATAGCTTCGTGATTTCTTTTTAATTGCTGCTTTCTTATCGGGTGAGAATCATCGTAGCCGTTGCTTTACAGGCTTGGAGCCTTCATCGATATCAATTCTGTGCTCAGCCAACTCTCTTGGGACACCTAGCATGTCAGCTGGCTTCCAAGCGAAGATATCTTTGTTGTCCCGAAGAAAGTTGGTGAGCGCGAGTTCCTATTTTGCCGAGAGGTGGGCGCTGATGGTTGCTGTTTTGGAGGGATCACCAGTGCCCAAGTCGATCTACTTAACGTCGGCTTCTTTTGGTGGTGCGAGGATGCTGGGCTTTTTAGCCGATATCTCTAATTCTTCTTGGCTTATTTATGCGGTAATAGTGGCTATTTCTTTTCTACCATTGTCGGCTTGTGCTTTTGCTGCAATTTGGATTGCCTGAACATCACAGTCAAATGTGCGCTTCAAATCACTCCGAAGAGAAAGAACACCGTTAGGCCCTGGCATTTTAAGCAATAGGCACGGATAATGCGGTATTGCCATGAATTTTGCTAGTGCTAGGCGCCCGAGGATTGCGTGATATGATGAATCGAAGTCCGCAACTTCAAATTTGATGAACTCTATACGGTAGTTTGAGGGAGTCCCAAAAGTAACCAGTAGAGTGATTTGTCCAAGTGGAATTGCTGCCTTACCGGGTACTATGCCATAAAAAGGTGTGCTTGTTGGTGTGATCATCTCGGCGAGTTGTAGTCCCATCTTCCTCAGAGTTTCTAAAAAACTGATGTTGAGTCTGGCTCCTCCATCGATTAGTACTTTCGTAATAGTCATACCGGCGATGGTTGGATCTAGAACTAGTGGATAATGGCCTGCGTTTCCTACGCTGGTCCATTGGTCTTCTCTTAAAAATTGGATTGGATACTCTGACCAATTGAGATATCTTGGTGTAGCAGGTTCTGCTGCCACGATGGTTCGTAACGCTAGCTTTTCTTGATGTTTGCTTCTGGAATCTGGAACCCTGGCAAAGATTACTGCCACTGTCCCTCTGGATTTTTGGAATCCCTTGTCTTCATGGTTGTCTCCTTTTTTCTAATTGACTTCTTTATTGTTCCCCTTACTATCTTTTCTAGTGTATCTTTCATTGAAGGTGTAGCAATTCCTGATGGTGTGCTTTCCATTGGGGTGCAAGGGGCAACATATGTTCTCAATGTCGTCATATCTTCTGGGCTTGGTAAATTTCTTTGATTTGTCAGCCATTGCTACTGTGTTGTCTGGTCCACGTTTTCTTTCTTGTTGCCTGTTGTTTTGATGATTTTGTCTATCTGGGTTGTCTCTGTTATTTCTATCTGGGAATCTTTCTCGTGTCTTTTCCTCTGCAGTAATCATCTTTTCCACTATTCGTCTGAATTCTTCATTGTTTCTTGGGTTCTCTTTGCAGAAATCTTGAAATTGCCACCCAGCCATGATTCTGTGAGAGAAAGCTTCGATTACTTCTCGTTGTGTGATGTCATGTACTTGAGCTCATAATTCGCCAAATTGTCAATAGTAATTGCTTAGACTTTCACCTCCTTTCTATTTGAGTCCTTTTAATTCTACGTGGGTGATTGGTGTGTAATGATACCCGCAAAATTTTCAAAGAAAGCTCTTTGCTAGTCCTCCCAATTTCTTATTGATCCTGGGTTTAATTTATCAAACCATTGCAGTGGCATGGTTTCTAAGGCCATGGGAAAAAACAAGGTCTTGATGTCATCGTTTCCTCCGGCCAATTCAATTGATTGCGAGTAGATCCTGAGCCATTGCTTTGGTTTGGTCTTGCCGTCATACTTGGAGTGGTTGGATGGCTTGAATTTATGAGGCAGTCGTATTGAAGCAAGTCTGTTTGCGAAACAAGGGAATCTATCGTGCGTTCCGGCTTCTGTGTATTCTGATTCGGCGCCCCCTTCTTGCCAACTGTTGTCTTGGTGAGAGTAGTTTTGCATGGCTATCCGAGTAGGTGCTTTGCTTCTGGCCTTTCTTGGTTGTTCGACTCAGTTGTTTTGACTATGATTTCTTTGACTCTCTCCGTTGTGACTTCCACTTGGTCCAAGTATTTCAAAAGCGGACTTCCTTTGATTTTGATCTTCCTGTTCATGAGATGTTGCCCTTCCATCGTGTGTCCTAAGGACTATTGATCGAAGAAAGTCTCGGAGCTGTTCTTGTTTTTCATTGGGATATGAGGTCGTCTTGAGTTCTTCTAGTGCTTCTCGGATCTTATCGTAGGGTGTATTCGTTGCTCGTCCTTCTTCGACCTCTCGCTCTGATTTTCTTCTATTGTACTCGGCTAGGTCTGACTCATATTTGATCCAAGTGTCCTTTCGCTACTTAGCACGGCGTTGACGTCCTTGTTTCAATTTGTTCTTTCTCTCTCTGGCTTGCCTCTGACTCTCAGTCTCACCATCATGCCCCTGGATAAATGGTGATATGTTAGATTTGGATTCATCTGAAGACCTGACGTTGGGTGCCTCTGGGGGGACTTATGGTGATCGAGGACGGCGAATCATGAATACTTCTCTAGCGTGAGTTGTTCTATCATCGTCTTTGGTTTCCGTACTGTCAAAGTTGTTGATAACTTTAGTAGAAGCTTCAAGGTCACAGATCGAGTCTCCTTCTTGGTAGGGTAGAGCTATTGTTGTCGTGTTGTCGACTAGTTGAGTGCCACTATCCTCAGGAATAGGACCTGGCCAGTGGATGATGCAGTCTTGAGAGGTTATAGTTAAGACGAGACCTTCCTGGGCTCCTTTTAGTGGCATTCTAAGCACGGGATAGGTGGATCCTTCGGGCCATGTCTGATAAGATGTTGTCATGTTGTGGAGTCCGAATGGAAAAGGACCCGACTTCTTTGAAGTACTCCAAGTGTACTCCGAGTAGTATTCTTGATAGGTTGACATCGTGTTCCGAAGCTTTGTCAGAAAAGAACTCGGTTTTCCGAAAGAACTCGAATAAGACTCCGTCTCGGAAGCAAAACTTGAGTTTGAATCGGATGCGTGAAGTCGCGAAATCCGAGTTGGATTGGACATCATGAGCTGCGCGAATCTTCTGGAAAGCTGATCTGTCATTGTCGTCGAAATGAAAAAGTCTTGATGATGATCTGAATCTTCGAGGAGACGGTCTTGGAGCTTGCCATCGTCGCCTACCTCATAGATCCATGAACCGAAGATGAAGGTTGATCCCTTTAGGAAGATCATGTTGTTGAGGTCCATCGAGCTCTCGAATGCAAAGTCGCCGAATTCCCCTAACTAGCGCACTAGCTGTCGATGTTTGACCACCGATAGCCTGCCATGGGGGTACCCGAGGTAGTATGTTCGGGCTTCAGCATATGCAGAACTTGATGGTTAACGCAAGAGACAGTCAATTTATCCTGGTTCGGACCCTCGATCTTTGATCGAGTAATAGCCCTACGTCCAGTTGGCGTTTGCCTTTGCATTGGATTGATTGTCTAGTGTTGTGTTGTACAATTGTTCTCTGAACTCTCTCATCCAAGGAGCCCTACCCTCCTTTATATAGTTAGGAGGCCAGAGTCCTAGTCGGTTTACAATGAGAGTTCCTAGTAGGATTATAGAATAATACTACTAAGATTACATGGGAAGAATCCTAGTTAGACTAGTTCTCCCTTCCTTGCGGGGTATCCCGTGGGTCCCACACCGACAGTGCCCCGGCCCTGACACTTGGCAAACCTGGCTCCTTTGCCGAGTGTCAAATCTTGGGCACTCGGGAAACCTAGCTCCTTTATCGAGTGTGAAATCCCGGGCACTCGGTAAACCTACCTTCTTTGCCGAGTGTCAAATCCCGCACAATCGGCAAACTTATTTTGTTCATTTTCCTTCTTTTCCATAACGTGTTTTCCTCAATTTGTTCTGATGTACTTTGAAAATACCTTCTCAAATTCACTGAACAATACATATTTGATTTTTCTAGAAATATTATTCCATTATTTTATGCAGTTATAACTCAAATTCAATCTATATTAATTAAAATCCTATAATTGCACTTAATAAATTTAAATTATGAAATGGATCCAAAAAAATACCAAAATTACACATGAATCAATCTATGCTCTCTATTGCCTATACAAAAAGTTTTGAAGTCAAACCCCAATTCGACCATCACTTTGACTCCAAATCTTACCGAATCCTTCTATCAACGCTACGATTCTTTTTCTGAGATACTTCGATTTGTAAACATCGTACATGACAGATTGTGCGAAACCTTCTTAATTTTTTACTACGGCCTCCATTTATGATATCATGAGATCTTGACAAATCTCATGATTTTCACACTTTGTTTGCTTTATTTAGAATTTAAAAAACCATTCGGCCACACGTTCGTGGTCGTGTTTCCTGAACAAAATGTTCAAAATTTATTTTTATTTCCTGGGTGAGGCCTCACACTAGACTCAATAACATGAATATTATTTTTCTACTCATTTTATTCTATTATTTGAATCACTTGCAGTTTAAATTTTACTTATACCAAAAATTCCTTGAAATATAATAAATTAATTAAATATAACAAATAGATCCAAAAATATATCAAATCTTAACATGGAGTACCACATGTTGTATGTGGAGAGTAGAAAAAGTTTCAAGGTTAGAAGAGAAAAAACTTATTATTCCATGCACTTATAGTTCAAAATTCAATTTATATCAATTAAAATCCTATAATTCCACTTAATAAATTAAAATTATCAAACGGATCCAAAAAATTACCAAAATTACTCATGAATCAATCTATGTTCTTTATTACCTATATAAAAAGTTTTGAAGTCAAACCCCAATTCTACCGTCACTTTGACTCAAAATCTTACCGAATCCTTATCTACGCTACGATTCTTCTTTTGAGATACTTCTTTTTGTAAACATCATACGTGACAGATTGTACAAAACCTTCTCATTTTTTTATCGTGGCCTCCATGTATGATATCATGAGATCTTGATAAATCTCATGATTTTCACACTTTGTTTGCTTTTTTAGAATTTAAAAACCACTCGGCCACACGTTCGTGGTCGTGTTTCCTAGACAAGATGTTCAAAATTTCTTTTTATTTCCCAGGTAAGGACTCAATAACATGAATACCATTTTTCAACTCATTTCATTTTATTATTTGAATCACTTGCAGTTCAAATTTGACTTATAGCAAAAAAAATCCTTGAAATGCAATAAATTAATTAAATATAGCAAATAGATCCAGAAATATACCATATATTAACATGGAGTACCACATGTTGTATGTGGAGAGTAGAAAAAGTTTCAAGGTCAGAAAAGAAAAAAACTTATTATTTCATGCAGTTATAGCTCAAATTCAAGCTATATCAATTAAAATCCTATAATTGCACTTAATAAATTAAATTTATCAAACGGATCCAAAAAAATACCGTAATTACGCATGAATCAATCTATGTTCTGTATTGCCTATACAAAAAGTTTTGAAGTCAAACCCCAATTCAACCGTCACTTTGACTCCAAATCTTACCGAATCCTTTCCAACGCTACGATTCTTCTTCTGAGATACTTCGATTTGTAAACATCGTACGTGACAGATTATGCGAAACCTTCTCAATTTTTTACCATGGCCTCCGCGTATGATATCATGAGATCTTGACAAATCTCATGATTTTCACACTTCATTTGCTTTTTTTAGAATTTAGAAACCATTCAACCACACGTTCGTGGTCGTGTTTCCTGAACAAGATGTTTGAA
Organism: Miscanthus floridulus; assembly: GCF_019320115.1. Taxonomy (NCBI): domain Eukaryota; kingdom Viridiplantae; phylum Streptophyta; class Magnoliopsida; order Poales; family Poaceae; genus Miscanthus; species Miscanthus floridulus. The sequence continues at coordinate 117,932,868 of NC_089588.1, read as the reverse complement.
TTTTCTTTTCATTTCCTGGGTAAGGCCTCACACCAGACTCAATAATATGAATATCATTTTTCTACTCATTTTATTCTATTATTTGACTTATACCAAAAAATTCCTTGAAATGTAATAAATTAATTAAATATAGCAAATAGATCCAGAAATATACAAAATCTTAACATGGAGTACCACATGTTGTATGTGGAGAGTAGAAAAGGTTTGAAGGTCAGAAGAGAAAAAAACTTATTTATTTGCCGAGAGCAAAAAAAAGCACTCGACAAACTTAATCTTTGCCGAGTGCTAAAGAAAAACACTCGGCAAACTTGCTTCTTTTCCAAGTGCCACTAACGGACACTCGGCAAACTCCTAACGGCCGGCACACTAACTGACGGATGTTCACGTGGTGGATTTTTGCCGAGTGTCTCTCTTTTGCCGAGTGTTTTTTCTTGTTTTGCCGAGTGCCAATATTTTGCCGATTGTGGTTTTTTGAGCACTCGGCAAACAACTTTTTTACCGAGTGCCCGATGAAATGCACTCGGTAAATATTTTTGCACTCGGCAAATATGCTGTTTCTGGTAGTGAGTATTGGCTGTTTTAATTATTTGAGGAAGATGTAATAGATCTATCGCACGTGACTCTCTATATACTTGTCAGAAGTAAACTAGATGCCTAATTATTCTGGAATAAAATACATATATGTTGGAGTCAAGCTGGTAGAGAGGAATTGTATATATATACATGGCCCATGACTATGACGAAAGACATCATCAATCTTCATTTTTCCAGTGGTGGGACCAAGGAACCCTTCGGCAAATAGAAAACTCAAGTCAAACGAAGTTACTATGTGCAACGCACTACTGGATTAAGGCGCTTTGCCGAGTGCCTGCAGCACTCGGCAAAGCCCCAAATACACTCGGCAAAGGCTTTACCGAGTGCCGCACTCGGCAATGACCACTCGGGAAAAAAATGGCCGGCAAAGCAGCCTTTGCTGAGAGCCATTTGTCGGGCACTCGGCAAAGCTTTTGCCGAGTGCCGAGCCAGCCCTTGGCAAAGAAAACGAATGGTCACGGCCTAGGAAACGGTGACGGCGGCTTTGCCGAGTGTCAACCCGGACGGCACTCGGCAAAGTTGTTCATTTTTTTAAAAATTCTTTGCCGAGCGCCGCCCGGGCTGACAGTTGGCAAAGTTTTTTGTTTTTAAATTTTTTAAAATTCTTTCTTTGCCGAGCGCCGCCCGGGATGGCACTCGGCAAAGTTTTTAATTTTTTTTTAAATTTCTTTGCCGAGCGCCGCCCGGGATGGCACTCGGCAAAGTTTTTTTTATTTTTTTTGTTTAAAAATTTCTTTGTCGAGCGCTGGACGGGTGGCACTCGGCAAAGTTTTTATTTTTTTTAAATCTTTGCCGAGTGCTATGGTCATGGCACTCGGCACAGCTGGGAAACAGGTTGCTACATTTTCTAGCTTTGCCGAGTGCAAGCACTCGGCAAACTGACCAAAAACAGTGTTTTTTTCATTTTTTACATTCCATCCCGACAAACACAAATTATCACATATATCTCACATCCATCCAAACATGCATCACATATTTATCACATCCATTGCATATATCACATTCATCACATATATCACATACATCAATCCAAACATCTATAGCATATATCACAGTTATCCAAATATACCACTAGTGCATGACAAGTATATCAGAAATCCATCACCAAGTGAACAACAAATGCAAATACAACTAATGCTACTCATCAGAAAGGTGGAAACTGAGTGCCTGGTGAAGGAAAAGCTGGATCAGTCGGAGGCGCATGAGCTGGATTATTTGAACCCTCCGTCTGAGGCTGCACAAAGGAGAAGATATTGCATGTGTTAGACAAGATTGCTTGGATAGCTAATCTAGGTCATACAAGCAAAGCACAAGCAAAAACTCATAGGAGTAGCTGCAACTGCAGAAGTCGGAGGTGGAGCGAACAGCCCAGGTGGCACAGCTAGACCCGTATGTTGCCCAAGAGTCTACATGAACTGCATCATTTCCGCAATCCTCTGCGCCTGGGCCTCTCGCGCGGCCCGCTCGGACTGCAGCTGGGCCGCCAGGTCCTGATGTTGCCTTGCTTCTTCTTCCAGCCAGGCCTGCAATATTTCACTCCAATGTTTTAGTAATGCAAAGCTAATTAAGGTGTGTAAAGATCAATCTACGACGAGTAAAACAGGAATAACCTCGAGTGCGTCAACCCGCTGTTGTGAAGCGCTTGGCCATGGCTGCATGGCCGGGTCTTCACTCGTGCTCCTTGCTCAGATTTGGAAGAGAGAGGGAGTAGAGGTCGAGGCGATGACGCCGTCACCAAGCCAGTACTGCCCATGCTTCTTGATTCCACCCACCCTCATGACAATCTCTGCATCAAAGTCCTGGGTGCTCGGGTCGTACTGTGGCCCATGGACCGACCTTGGCACCGACGTGTACTCACTGATGCAGGTGTGGACACTCGGGTTGGTGTACGCCTTGGGCGGGTCCTCTGGGTTGTAGGAGACGGTGGACATCGCCTTGCCCGTGTGGGACATACACCATGCCTGGAAGTCAGAGCATTGCTAACCACCATGTGCCTCCGACTACGAGAAAGACAACAAGATGATTAGAAATCAGGCATAATTGAGCGTCAGAATAGATAAATGAATTCACATACCCATAATTGTTTGTATCCGGTGAGGTTGCGGTTGCCTTGATGGTGTGCTGGACCTTGCATCTGCAAACGCCGCTCCCGGGTAGCTTCGTGCGTCTCGGCCCACACGGGCGTGAACCACTTGTCCACGATCATCGCCCAGCACTCGGGATACGAGGAGCACCACCAGGGACACATCTACATATCATCAAGTATTTGACATATAAAAAGATCAAATTAAACCAACTTAATCTCAAACAAATCAATATTAATGTTCTTTATCTACCTCAAGGTACTGGTCCTGGGTCAGCGTCATCTTTCGTGCTTCTTTGCTAACCTTCTCTCCAAGTTTTGACCCGTAGTAGGTTATGATGGTCAGGATGCACGTCTCGTGATGCATGTCGGTGACGAGTTTTTTACAGGCTTTGGTAGCCATCAAATCTGCCCTGGCCTCAGATCCCTCCTCACATCTGAAATAAGTCTGCATACAGATGCAGTGTATCCATTCATTATTTCAAGAAAAGTCCAATGAATGCGATGTATTGAGCAGTGTAGTGCAAGGGAGACTTACCCAAAACTCCGCCTTCACCCGCTCCGCCTTGTTGGGGTAACCCACATCGGAGGCGGCGGTGTAGTAGTCAAACGTCTAGGCCGGCTCCCTCCTGCTGGTGTAGTCAACCAGGCCAGGATAGTGTTGCCTGCACAGAAGACCTAGGACGCCATTGACTAGGCGTCCGTGACCACCACCCGACACAATCGTCCAGTTCCTGCATAAGTAATTAAGAAAAATTATTGGTTTCTCTATCAATTTTTAACATATCATATGAAGTGGTGGTGATTAAATCTAAAGTTACTTACTTTTGCCCTTCGGGGTGAATCATTGGGCGTTGGTGAGGAAGCAAAACCGGAGGGAGGCTCGCCGGACCTCGCAAGTAGACATTGGACGAACTAGAGGAAGCGGAACCTGTACCATCCTCCTCATGCGTCCCCACCCCCTCGAGCACCCCCTCCTCCTCGTCCGTCTGCCAAACCAGCTCGTCGTCGTCCCTAGGCCTCGCCTCCTCCTCGTCCTCCTCACGTTGTGTGGTAGGAGGCGGCAGTGGCTGCCTCCTGCGGTCGCTGCTCCTCCTCCTCCTCCTGTCCGATGGCCCTTCACCTGGAGCGGCATCTGCAGTGCGTCGTGTTTGGTAAAGCGAGGACACGTCCCTATGACAGTCACTTTGTCCTGCCATCTTTGTTCAATCACCTACAATTAAAAAGAATAAACAAGACATAATCAGAAATAGAAATAGATGCAAAATAAACAAAACATAATTACAAAAACATAGTATTACATGTATTAGAAGTAATCTTCATGATTGGGATTAGCTGGATCATAGGTCTCGTCATCACTATCAACATTGTCATTGCCCAAATAATCAACACTATCCGAAGGAGGAATGTTGTCTTCATTGTCATTGCCTAAACGTAATCGCTCAAGCATTTCGAAGTCATTCACATTTTGCACCTCATCTCCAGCGTCCTCGTCATCAACCCTTTCATTGTCTAGTTCCATTCCAATGGCTTCGATTAAGTCTATCTCAAACCTCCCTTCTAGCCCCTCTTCTTGAAAGAACTCTCCGTCATATGTGTGTGGGTTGAAGTTGTAATCTTCATCGTTTGGGACAGGTAGTTTACCATGTGGCGAGACCTTGTGCACGATATCCCAACCCTTAAGATGCCCTTTGGTTTGGCACGCGTATGACATATAATAAACCTGCGTGGCCTTTTGAGCCATAATATAGACATCGTCTCCTGGATAGACGGAATCCAGTCGAATTTCAACTAGCCCAAGATTAGGGGTCCGTCTCGTTACTCGAGTATCAAACCAATGGCATTTAAATATGACAGGATAAAAAGGTTTGGCACCATAAAATGAAAGTTCGTATATTTCTTCAATTCTTCCATAATAGTCGAGGCCATCAGTGTTGGGCATAAAAACTCCACTATTTGTGGTTTTTTTATTAGGCCGACTCTGCTCGTAGCTTGCTGTGTGAAAGCGATATCCATTCACGTCATAACTGGTAAATGACCTGACCCTTCAGGCACAGCTGTTTGCAACCTGTCTCAACTCATCACTTATAGACGCATCGGTTTAGGCCTGCAAGCTGAAGCAGGATAGATCGTTATATTATTCGAACATACGAGCAACTTGGAATGTCGAACTAAGTACGAGCTAAATTGGACGGTACCATATTTTTGAACCAAGAAATGAAACCGGGCCTCCCTGGTCCCGCACCCTGTGAAAGAAGGGTATCATTTTCCTGCGGGGTAGGATCCCTTGATTGATGCCAGGATTCACGAAGAAATTCCCTATACCAATGAGAAACAAGGGAGTTGGATGCAGAATAGTGACGGCATACTAAAACAAGTTCATTGAGAACTTACCTCACATACGGCTGCACCTCGACAAGGTTGGTCAACACATATAGCATGATAATGCACCACTCTTCAATACTCAAGTGCTTAGTGGTCGATGCACTTGCGCTTTCGAGCTGCCCTTGGAAAAGGCTGAGGTTCGATTCATTTTTGCTAGCATTATAACAAGGGGGTAGATTATGCATGCTAGGAAGGTTCTCAGTGTAGTATTTTTCTATGAAGTTTGACATCTCCTCCAGAATGTATGCCTCTACAATGAAAGCCTCAATTTTGGCTTTATTTCTATATTTTTTGCGAAGAGTCTTTAGATATCTCTCGATTGGATAGCACCAACGGGCCTGCATGGGCCCCCCCATTCGTGCCCCATATGGGAGGTGCATAATCAAATGCTGCATTGACAAAAAGAAGTCGAGTGAAAAGATCTTCTCCAAGTCATAGGGCAACACATGTGCCCCTTTTCCAAGTCATCAATGACAGTCTGAGATAGCTCCTTGGCACAAAGCTGGCTCAAGAAATAGCTCAACTCTGCCAGCACTAGCTAGACATGCTCAGGGACATAGCCTCGAACCATCACCGAAAGAAGCCGCTCAATCCATATGTGGTAGTCATGACTCTTCATCCCATTGACTCGTAGAGTAGATAAGTTCACTCCCCTATTTAGATTCGCTGCATACCCATCAGGGAACATTAGCGTCTGGATCCATTCAAGTACTTTCCTCCTTTGTTTGCTGGTCAAGACGAAATCGGCCTGAGGCCTTCTCCAATTCTTCCCGCCTCTAGGAGGCTGCATCTCTTGATTTGGTCTATCGCATAATGTTGCCAGGTCCACTCTAGCCTTAGGGTTGTCCTTAGACTTTTATGTGTCCATGAGTGTTGCCCAAAGTGCCTCGACGACATTCTTTTCAGTGTGCATTACATCAATGTTATGTGGTAGAAGAAGGTCAACAAAATAGGGGAGCCTCGTCAAGCCCGACTTATGAGTCCAGATATGTTGCTCACCATATCCCACGAAACCACCTTCTTGATTGGCCACGAGAGCATCTATCTGAGCATGAACCTTGGCACCAGTCATCATCCACGGTGCAGGGTCTAACACTACGACACCTTTCGTAAAGTTCTTGATGTCTTGTCTGAATGGATGGTCAAGAGGTAGGAATTGATGATGTCTGTCGAACGACGAATACTTGCCACCCTTCTGCAACCAAATGAACCTAACACCTTCCTTGCATATTGGGCATGGGAACTTCCCGTGAACACACCAGGTGCAGAATATCCCATACGCCAGGAAGTCATGTAGGGAGTAGTGGTACCAAACGTGCATTTTGAAGGTTGTCTTTGTAGCTTGGTCGTATGTCCATACCCCTTCGTCCCAAGCACGGACCAATTCATCAAACATGGGCTCCATGAACACACCCATATTACTCCCTGGGTGTCTAGGAATTATCAACGACAAGAATACGTTATGTCGTTGAAAGGAGACACCGAGGGGGAGATTAAGGGGGATAACGAAGATGGGCCAACATGTGTATGGGGCAGCCATCATTCCATAAGGATTGAACCCATCTGTTGCCAGCGCGACACGTACATTACGAGCCTCATCTGCTTTGTCACGATGTTTGTCATTAAAGCGGATCCAAGCTTCACCATCGGATGGATGTACCATCTTGTTAGGATTGTACCGTTTGCCATTTTTTTGCCATGTCATCTGTTTCACGGATTCCTCGGTCATGTATAGCCATTGGATCCTCGGTAGGAACAGATGGTACCATAGGATTTTCACGGGGATCGTAAGTTGCCTCTTCTGGCCATCATCAGAGTCTACCTCCAGGTACCTGGAGGATTTACACTTTGGACAGAACTTTGCATGCGCGTGTTCTTTCCTAAATAGGACGCACTCCTTGGGACAAGCATGTATCTGCTCATACAGCATCTTAAGTGCATGTTTCTATGACTCATACATGCTCTTTAGCAGAATGTGGCCCTTTGGAAGCAGGGTGCTAATCACAGCCAACATCTTATCGAAGCCTTCTCGACTCAAGTTTAACTCGGACTTCAACCCCATTAAGCGTCCAATGGCATCCAGTTGAGACACCGTTGACCGATCATGAACGGGTTTCTATGCTGAGTCCATCATGTCGTAGAATGTCTGTGCGGCTGCCTCCATCTCCTCCTTCTCACGTCCGTCATCGAACTGACCATGGTGAAAGTCATCTAACATGTCTACTTCCCCTGCATCAGCATCAAAATCCTCCACCCGTGGTCTCACCACCTCCTCTCTCATACGATGGGCTTCACCATGGTGGACCCACCGGGTGTAGTCCGACGTAAATCCATTCATGTTTACCCATTTCCACCTTGTTTACCATTCTCCTGTTTCCACATTTGCTGCAGGGACACAAAACTAGGCAATGTCCTTTAGCAGCCTTGCCAAATGCACTGTTGAAGAAAGTATCGGTCTTGTTCATCCATTCTATGGTGTAATCACTCTGACTTCTCCAGCCCGTGACGGTCATCCATCCTCTAACATGTGTATCAGCGAGTAATGTAACCATCAATTGCATCTACATGGTGTTCCTACTATCTAATAGGTGAGGATAGGTCCTAATCCCACCCGCGGATGCATAGATGAGGTTAGTTTCCATGCTCTACTCCTATCCGAGACAGAATTTTGGCAGCACCTCCCCGCTGTTCTCCAGATACATGCCCTACCAAACAAGAGTGTGTATCCAGAGAACAACAGGGAGGTGATGCTGAAACTCTATCTCGGACTGAAGCAGACCATGGAAACTAACCCATGTGTTACTTATGCCAACTGAAAACAAGACAGAACGAAGGCACTGCATCCACATTGATCATTGGAAAAACAAGAAAAATACTTACTCTATTGACTGTGGTAGATCTAAATTATAACTATCGAGATTAAAAGAGATTATTCAAGTACCATAATAACCAAATATATCTATATCTATACCAGTTACAGACTCTGAGGAAGTCTAACCATTCATCTACCGTGGACTGAGATATGATGGTTTAGATCACAATATATAACAACCCATCTCTATTTCAAAAACAACATGCAACAGGCCTATCACTACTAGAGAACAGACTTTAGAACGATGTCCCAATTTAGCATTAGCCTCGGCATTTTTTGCCCCCGAGACTAAAGGACCCTTTAGTCTAAAGGTCCCTGCCCAATAGTCATCCGTGGGGCAGGGATCTTTAGTCCCGGCTGGTATTACCAACCGGGACTAAAGCTTTTAGTCCCGGTTTGGGTGATGCCCCGGGAATAAAGATTAATCTTTAGTCCCGGTTTGGACCCCTAACCGGGACTAATTATCCCGGCCTATAATTCAGCTCATTTCTTCCTCCCCGAGCCCGAGCCATTCCATTCAAACTCACTGCCTCTGTTCTTCAGCTTGCTATTGTTCTTGCTCTCTCCCCCTCCATTGGTGTTGCTCTTCGATTTTGGAGGTAACAAACTTAATCCTCTTATGTTTTATCAGTAGCTTATCTCATTTTTCGATGTAGATGCATGTGTAACTTTATATGTTGGACTTTATTATGATTTTATATGTCATTTTTAGCTCAAAATCACATGATGATTTGCATATATGTTTGGATAAACAAAAGTTAAATTAGTTCATCAAAATCATGCCTCGCTCGTCCTCGCTGGAGCACGCGCCATCCTCGTCCCCGGTGGCTTACGTGATCTTAGAATTAATTTTTCCATGAAATGAAAAACTTAGAAAATTGTTAGAAAATTGTAGAAAATCCGTACTAGTTGAACTTGTGGACCGTGTTCAGCTCGGCAAGCATGTTCTCTGCCAAGCGGTAACGGACGTCAAGGAGGAGCTTTGATTCTACGAGGGAGAGCGGCAACGGTCGTGGAAGACCGTGTTCCCTTTCTCGTAGAATCGGAGCTCTTCCTTGACCAAGTACGGTGCCGTCCGGTAGAGAAATGCTCGCCGAGATGATCACGTAAGCAAGGTCAACTAGTACGGATGGTTATTTATTGAAACATGTTTTTGAGCTATAATTTGATGGATATTTGATAACTTCAGACCTACAAATGTCATCTACAAATGTTACTATCCTCGGCAACCTAAACGCCCACGAGCTCGCCGATATCGAGCAGGTCACTTAGAATTATTTTTTCCATAAAATGAAATACTTAGAAATCATGCCTTTTATTTTTTAGAATTAAATTTTCCATGAAATGAAAAACTTAGAAAATAGTTAGAAAATTGTAGAAAATCCGTACTAGTTGAACTTGCGGACCGTGTTCAGGTCGGCGAGCATGTTCTCTGCCGAGCGGTAACGGACGTCAAGGAGGAGCTTTGATTCTACGAGGGAGAGTGGCAACGGTCGTGGAAGACCGTGTTCCCTTTCTCATAGAATCGGAGCTCTTCCTTGGCCAAGTACGGTGCCGTCCGGTGGAGAAATGCTCGCCGAGTTGATCACGTAAGCAAGGTCAACTAGTACGGATGGTTATTTATTGAAACATGTTTTTGAGCTATAATTTGATGGATATTTGATAACTTCAGACCTACAAATGTCATCTATAAATGTTACTATCCTCGGCAACCTAAATGTCCGCGAGCTCGCCGATATCGAGCAGGTCACTTAGAATTATTTTTTCCATGAAATAAACTACTTAGAAATCATGCCTTTTTTTAGAATTAAATTTTCCATGAAATAAAAAACTTAGTAAATAGTTAGAAAATTATAGAAAATCTGTACGAGTTGAACTTGCGGACCGTGTTCAGCTCGGCCAACATGTTCTCTGCCGAGCGGTAATGGATGTCAAGGAGGAACTTTGATTCTATGAGGGAGAGCGGCAACGGTCGTGGAAGACAGTGTTCCCTTTCTCGTAGAATCGGAGCTCTTCCTTGGCCAAGTACGGTGTCGTCCGGTGGAGAAATGCTGGCCGAGATGATCACGTAAGCAAGGTCAACTAGTACGGATGGTTATTTATTGAAACATGTGAAATTCGTACTAGTTTTGTTTAAATATATCATTTTAGAAAATATGAAATTTACACTAGTTTGCAAAAATAAGTATAGAAAGTAGATGACAACTAGTACCGGATCCTCGGCCTCTCGTTCGGTTGCGAAACGACTGAGGCCAGAACTCCCTCTCATTATCTGCGGCAAGTGTAAGCAGAAGATTGTGATGGAGTACCGAGTCAAGAGACAGGGACCCAACAAGGGTCGTGTTTTCTACGAGTGCCCGGATTGCGATGTGAGTTTCTTATGCATTTTATAATTATGGCTCATTGACCTGCTTTTCTTGAATATTTTTGACTAAATATTTTTTGGCTTTAATTTCAGTGGGAGGGCAATGGATGCGATGGTTGGTACTGGGAGGAAGTTTATGCTACATATGTGTAGAATTTGGGTGCGCTTGAGGTAGCGGCTGCTGCTGATGAGGCAGTGAGCCAGCAGGAGAAGCTTATTGATATTCAACAGAAGAATGATTTGTCTATTTTAGTTGCGTACGATCACGAAATAATTATGTTACTAAAGTGCATTGTAGTTTTACTTTGTTTAGTGATAGTTGGGATTGCTTACGTTGTAGCCAGGCTTAGTTAATTAATCAATCATGTGTGTGTCATTTATGTTGTGTAATAAAATACTTAATTATGTTTAAGGTTTTCATAATTTATCGTGTAATACAGATTATGTCACGCCATTGGATGTACAATGCCGATCGCCGCTCCCAAGACTTTATTGAGGGCTTGCACTATTTCTTAGGTGTGGCCGAGGCAAATAAGCGGGATGGTTTCATGTGCTGTCCATGTGCCCTATGTAAGAATTTAAAGGAATATTCAAGCTCATTGAGTCTTCATTCACATTTGCTTAAGTCAGGTTTCATGTCAAACTATATATGTTGGACTAAGCATGGAGAAAGCGGGGTCATGATGGAAGAAGGTGAAGGAGAAGATTTAGACATTGATGACATTATTGCTCAGTATGGTGCCTTTGATGATACTACAATGGGGGGAGATGAAGAAGAGGTAGCGGTAGAAGATGATCTCGGTGATGCTCTTGGCGATGCCATTCGTGATGCACAACAAGAATGGGAAAGTGAAAAAGAGAAAGTTAAGTTCGAGCGCATGCTTGAGGATCATAGGAAGTTGCTATACCCGACGGCCGAAGAGGGGCAAAAAAAGCTGGGTACAACACTAGAATTGCTACAGTGGAAGGCAAAGAATGGTGTATCCGACAAGGCATTTGGGAATTTATTGAACCTCATAAAGAAGATGCTTCCGAAGCCAAATGAATTGCCCACCACTATGTACGAAGCAAAAAAGGTTGTCTGGCCTTTGGGATTAAAAATCCAGAAGATACATGCATGTCCTAATGACTTCATCCTCTACCATGGCAATGAATACGAGAATTTGGATGAATGCCCGGTATGTAAAGCATCACGGTATAAGATCAGGCGCGATGATCCTGATGACGTCAAGGGTGAACAATGTCCTAGAAAGAAAATCCCTGCCAAGGTTATGTGGTATGCTCCTATAATACCATGCTTAAAACGTTTGTTTAGAAATAAAGACCATGCAAAGTTGTTGCGGTGGTATAAAGAAGACCGTAAGGTAGAATATGCTGAGACACCTAGCTAATGGGTCCCAGTGGAGAGCGATAGACAGGGAATTTCTAGAGTTTGCAAATGAGGCTAGAAACTTAAGGTTCGCCTTAAGTACAGATGGTATGAATCCTTTTGGAGAGCAGAGCACTAGCCATAGCACTTGGCCAGTTACTCTATGTATCTACAACCTTCCTCCATGGTTATGCATGAAGCGGAAGTTCATTATGATGCCGATCCTCATCCAAGGTCTGAGGCAACCTGGCAACGATATTGATGTCTATCTAAAGCCATTAGTTGAAGAACTTCTAGTTTTACGGAACAAACCAAGTGTACATGTCTGGGATGAGTACAAACAAGAACACTTTGACCTACGAGCAATGTTGTTCGTAACAATCAATGATTGGCCTACTTTAAGTAATCTTTCAGGTCAGACAAACAAAGGATATAATGCATGCACACATTGTTTTGATGACCTTGACAGTATATATTTGAAAAGATGTCGAAAGGTCGTGTACCTTGGCCATCGTCGATTCCTTCCTTTGAATCACCAAGTAAGAAAGAAAGGGAAGCATTTTAAAGGTAAGCCAGACCACCAGAAGAAGCCTCATAACCGAACCGGGGAAGATGTACTCGCAATGGTCAAGGATGTGAAAGTAGTATTTGGAAAGAGACAAGGCAGTGAATCTGTTCCCAAAGATGCTAAGGGACACGCGCCCATGTGGAAGAAGAAGTCCATCTTTTGGGAGCTACCCTATTGGCAAGTCCTAGAGGTCCGCAACGCAATCGACGTGATGCACCTGATAAAGAATCCTTGTGTGAACCTGTTAGGATTCATGGGTGTGTACGGGAAGCCAAAGGATTCACTTGAAGCATGCCAGGACTTGCAGGGCATGAAAGAATGAGACAACCTTCATCTAGAGAAGACAGATGATGGACATCATTACTTAAGTCCTGCTAGCTACACGCTTAGCAAAGAAGAGAGGGACAGCATGTTCGAATGTCTAAGCAGCATCAAGGTCCCATCGGGATTCTCCTCCAATATAAAGGGTTTAATAAATGTGCCAGATAAGAAATTCCTAAACTTAAAGTCCCACGACTGCCACGTGCTTATGATGCAATTGCTTCCAGTTGCTTTAAGAGGAATTCTACCTCCACATGTACGTCTAGCCACCGTGAAGCTATGTGCATTCCTCAATGCAATTTCTCAGAAGGCAATCAATCCAGTGGAACTAGCTACTCTACAGAATGATGTGATTCAATGTCTTGTCAGCTTTGAGTTGGTGTTCCCTCCATCCTTCTTTAGTATCATGACACACATCCTAGTTCATTTGGTGAAGGAGATTAGTATTCTTGGACCTGTGTTCTTACATAACATGTTCCCCTTCGAGAGGTTTATGGGAGTCTTGAAGAAATATGTGAAAGTCTGTTCTAAGCCTGAAGGAAGCATCGCCTAGGGCTATGGAACAGAGGAGGTCATTGAGTTCTATGTTGACTTTATTCCTGACCTTGCCCCGATTGGCGTTCCCGAATCACGACACGAGGGGAGACTCAGTGGTAAAGGAACTTTAGGGAAGAAAACATATATCGGCATGGAAGACGATTATTTCAATAAAGCACACTACACAGTTCTTCAAAACTCATCATTGGTGCATCCGTACATCGAGATACATAAGGAGTTTTTATGATCCAAGTTTCCAGGGAAGACTGAAGCTTGGATTAGGCGTCAGCACATGGAAAGTTTCAGTGGTTGGTTGCGAAAAGAATGTCAAGGCGATGACAATATTGATGAGCAACTGTATTTGTTGGCTAGGCAGCCATCGTGGCATATCCTCACGTACCAAGGGTACGAGATAAATGGGAATACATTTTACACAGTTGCCCAAGATAAAAGGAGCACCAATCAAAATAGTGGTGTTCGCATAGATGGCATAGATCCAAATGGGAATATACAAACATATTATGGCCGCATAGAAGAGATATGGGAACTAGACTATAGACCTAATTTTAAAGTCCCTTTGTTCCGGTGCCAATGGGTGAAGCTGACCGGAGGAGGGGTAACAGTCGACAAAGAGTATGGAATGACAACAGTGGACCTCAACAATATTGGGTACAAAGAGGAACCATTCGTCCTTGCTGCCGATGTGAGTCAGGTGTTCTATGTGAAAGACATGTCTACAAAATCAAAGATAGGAAAAAATGAAGACATCAACTCAATGATCAATGAGCCAAAGCGCCACATAATTCTTTCTGGAAAAATAAATATAGTGGGAATTGAAGACAAGTCAGACATGTCAGAAGATTATGAAAGAAATGTCCAAATTCCACCCTTCATAGTGAAGAAAGATCCAAGCATCATGTTAAATGATGAAGACACTCCATGGTTACGACAAGATCATAACCAAGGGTCATACGTCAAGAAGAAATTCACTATTGTGCCTGCATGATACAACGATGCATGTTTAATATATTATGTTTTAGAGACGGATATTATGTAATATGTTATGACTTCATAATTGTAGACCTTGCTGAGATGATCAAACTTGGTATTCAGAGTTTTTTCATCTGAGGTCATTTAGTGTTCCATTTGAGAAAGTTTGGACGGTTCAAATTTGTGATTTTTAAATTTCGACGCCTACAAACTAGTTTTTGGGACCCTAGATTGTCTCAAATTGAAAAGTTTTGAATACCAAGTCTGTTAAGCTCATCAATATCTACAATCCTTATATAGGCCATTTTTTCATTTGAGAAAGCTTGAACAAAATGTAGTTCAAATTTCACAAGTGTGTGACATAGTTTTAGAAAGTCTATATGAGATTCAAGAAGTTGTGACTAGTGTTTGATAAAAATTTCTCAAATGGGAAAATGAGCTATGTAACAATTGTAGATCTTGCTGAGATGATCAAACTTGGTATTCAGAGTTTTTCATCTGAGGTCATTTAGTGTCTCATTTGACCAAGTTTGACCAAGTCAAATTTGGTCAAATAAAAAAACAACACTTTGACTCTAGTATTATGAACTCTAAATGACTTCAAATTGAAAAGTTTTGAATACCAAGTTTGTTAAACTCATCAATATCTACAATTGTTGTTTTGGTCAACTTTCCATTTGAGAAAGTTTGGATGGTTCAAATTTGTGATTTTTAAATTTTGACGCCTATAAACTAGTTTTCGGGACCCTAGATTGTCTCAAATTGAAAAGTTTTGAATACCAAGTTTGTTAATCTCATCAATATCTACAATCCTTATATAGGCCATTTTTTTATTTGAGAAAGGTTGAACAAAATATAGTTCAAATTTCACAAGTGTGTGACATAGTTTTAGAAAGTCTATATGAGATTCAAGAAGTTGTGATTAGTGTTTGATAAAAATTTCTCACATGAGAAAATGAGCTATGTAACAATTGTAGATCTTGCTGAGATGATCAAACTTGGTATTCAGAGTTTTTTCATCTGAGGTCATTTAGTGTCTCATTTGACCAAGTCAAATTTGGTCAAATGAAAAAACAACACTTTGACTCTAGTATTATGAACTCTAAATGACTTCAAATTGAAAAGTTTTGAATAACAAGTTTGTTAAACTCAACAAGATCTACAATTGTTGTCTTGGTCAACTTTCCATTTGAGAAAGTTTGGATGGTTCAAATTTGTGAATTTTAAATTTCGACACCTACAAACTAGTTTTCGGGACCCTAGATTGTTCCGAATTGAAAAGTTTTGAATACCAAGTCTGTTAAGCTCATCAATATATACAATCCTTATATAGGCCATTTTTTCATTTGAGAAAGCTTGAACAAAATGTAGTTCAAATTTCACAAGTGTTTGACATAGTTTTAGAAAGTCTATGAGATTCAAGAAGTTGTGACTAGTGTTTGATAAAAATTTCTCAAATAGGAAAATGAGCTATATAACAATTGTAGATCTTGCTGAGATGATCAAACTTGGTATTTAGAGTTTTTTCATCTGAGGTCATTTAGTGTCTCATTTGACCAAGTTTGACCAAGTCAAATTTGGTCAAATAAAAAACAACACTTTGACTCTAGTATTATGAACTCTAAATGACTTCAAATTGAAAAGTTTTGAATACCAAGTTTGTTAAACTCATCAATATCTACAATTGTTGTTTTGGTCAACTTTCCATTTGAGAAAGTTTGGATGGTTCAAATTTGTGATTTTTTAATTTTGACGCCTACAAACTAGTTTTCGGGACCCTATATTGTCTCAAATTGAAAAGTTTTGAATACCAAGTTTGTTAAGCTCATCAATATCTACAATCCTTATATAGGCCATTTTTTCATTTGAGAAAGCTTGAATAAAATGTAGTTCAAATTTCACAAGTGTGTGACATAGTTTAGAAAGTCTTTATGAGATTCAAGAAGTTGTGACTAGTGTTTGATAAAAATTTATCAAATGGGAAAATGAGCTATGTAACAATTGTAGATCTTATTGAGATGATCAAACTTGGTATTCAGAGTTTTTTCATCTGAGGTCATTTAGTGTCTCATTTGAGCAAGTTTGACCAAGTCAAATTTGGTCAAATGAAAAAATAACACTTTGACTCTAGTATTATGAACTCTAAATGACTTCAAATTGAAAAGTTTTGAATACCAAGTTTGTTAAACTCAAAAAGATATACAATTGTTGTTTTGGTCAACTTTCCATTTGAGAAAGTTTGGACGGTTCAAATTTGTGATTTTTAAATTTTGACGCCTACAAACTAGTTTTCGGAACCCTAGATTGTCTCAAATTGAAAAGTTTTGAATACCAAGTTTGTTAAGCTCATCAATATATACAATCCTTATATAGGCCATTTTTTCATTTGAAAAAGTTGTAGAACAAAAAATACTACATTTTCTTTATTTTTATAGGTTCAACAAAAATTTCCTGTCAATTTTGGTCAAAAACCGAGAAAAAATTGAAACATTGACATTACAATAATGTGATAATAAATTTCCTATCGAATAATGTTAGTTTTATTAATTTTAAGTTACAAATATATTTTTGCATTAACAAAATACTTAGTATTAGTAACATTTATATTCTATATTCATAAAAGAAATTAAAAACTTTAGGTTACAAAATTTTCCTATTTATAATAAATAATTAGTTAATCAATAGTATTTTTTAAAATAAATATTGCAAAGTATTGAAGTTGCTATGGAATTAATTAATTCACCTAGTATTAAACAAAATCAAAATCTCAGGCCTTTCCAATTACGCTGGTGGGTTGCCAAAATTTTTAGGCCTTCAGTATCGGCCCAGGCCAAGAACCGGGACTAAAGGGTCGGTGGCAATTTCGGTGCCCGCCCAAAAATACCTTTAGTCCTGGCTGGTAACACCAGCTGGGACTAAATGTCCTTTAGTCCCGGCTGGTGTTACCAGCCGGGACTAAAGGGTCCCGGCCTATATATATCGAACGTCTGTTCTGTTCATCTTTGATCTCGCCTCCGTCGCTCAGCCCCGCCCGGCCACGCCATCCGCCGTCGTCGAGCTCGTCTCTACCGCGCCGCCCTCGTCGTCTACCCCCGCCCGACCGCGCCATTCTCCTGGCCTGCATCGCGCGCCGCATCCCGTCTCCGCCGCCGCACCCGACCCCACCCTCCATCGCCGATGCTTCCCGCGCGCCCACCGTACCCTCCGTCGAACTCTCTACTGCTCTCGATCGGCCATGTTTTTAGATTTTTTTTTTACAAAGTCTCGGCTGTATGTTAGATTAAAATATATTAAATTTTAATTAGTAGTTTATTGTTAGTTTTTTAGTTATTTTTTAGATAGTTTTTGATATATGTTAGATTTAAATGTATTAAAATTTAATTAGTATTTTATTTAGATAGTTTTTTAGATAGTTTTGTATTATAGTTTTTGATATATGTTAGATTAAAATGTATTATCTATTACTAGTTTATCTAATTTCATGTTAGATTTATTTAATTGGATTTAGTAATTATATATTCTATCTCTCTATATATATCTAGAGAGAGATTCTATATGTATACATATGTACTTAATTATTTCTATATGTATATATACATGTACTTATTTTCATGTGTTGAGAGAGAGAGAAAATTGTATCTAGAGAGACATTCTATGTGTTATCACATGCATATCTAGAGATATAGACATATGCACTTATTTCTATGTGTTGAGAGAGAGAGAAAATATATTGTATCATTCTATGCGTATATATATACATGTACTTATTTTCATGTTTTTGGATCGAAAGTGTTTTTGATTCGATTCCAAAGCCTATACCTTATTATTGTTTATCCTTATAAAATATTATGTGTTATTATATTTAATTGGATTTAGTAATTCTATATGTGTTATCACATGTACTTATGTTATGTACCATAGTAATTCTATCTATGTGTTATCTTGAAGATACAAATGGCTGCTCCGGATGATAACTTGAGTGATGACATAATGGCGGATATTATCAACGCCGGCACCAATGTGGATGTAGATGACACGAGTCAGTACTTTGCTGATTATGAGGATATCCTGAATATGACGGTGGTTGAAGATCAACAAATTGTCGCGCAAGAAAATACTAGCGATGTATATTCGATTATCTATCATCTCTTATAGATGCATGCGTACGTATATTTGTTGTTAATCGTTGTGTTTCTACTCATGTAGCCGGTCTCTGGATCTACATCAACCATCGACAAAAGTAGGAAAGTCCGAGGGCCAAAAAAGCCATTAGAGGGCCGTTTCATAATATCAGAATTCGACACCGACACCGGCAAACCATTGGGACCACATGCTCAGACATATGTCAATCAATGTGGGTTCATTGTAAGGGATAGGATCCCAGTTAGTGCTCGTGAATGGAAGCAAAAGATATCCGCTCCTAATGTTAGTTTTGTATCTGATCGTGACAAGAACCTAGCTTGGAGAGATATCACTCAGCATTTCACATTACAAGCAGATGATGCTTTGAAGGAGCTAGTGAGGGATTGGACAATGAAGAAGATGGCAACATTGTTCTAGAGTTGGAAGAAGACATTGTATAAAAAGTTTACCTTGAAGAATGAAACGCCGAATTTCAATGCTAAGGCGTTTGTCAAGTTGGAGTCCCATTGGGATGACTTCGTACAATACAAGACATCTCAAGAGAGTGAGGAACGTGTGATGAGGAATCGGCAGAATGCCCGGCAGAAGCAATACCATCATCGCATGGGATCAGGTGGTTATAGGAGTGCTATTCCCAAGTGGCAGAACCTAGAAGCAGAGATTACTGCCAAGGGAATCATACCTGAAACAATAGAGAAGAACTGGCCTCAACGCGCGAAGAATTGGTTCTACGCTCATGGGGAAAGCCTAGACCCAGACACTGGCAAGCTAATTTTCGGCCAAAAAATTGAGAGAGCAACACAGAGACTAGCTCGTACTAGGGAAGAAGCTGATAGTGGTGTTTTCAAGCCCAACAGAGAAAAGGATGAATTGACATATGCCCTAGAGAATCCCGAACACGGTGGTCGAACAAGAGGTTATGGGGCGGTTCCGTGGCTACACGCATTCCCAGCAGACAGGGATACCTATAGAAGCCGCCAGAGAAAGAAGGATGAGGAGGCAGACCGAATCCGTGTATTGGAGCAATTTGTTAATGAGTCACGACAAGCATTGCTTGAATCATGTGAACGAGAAAAATCTCTTGAGGCAAGTGTAGCTAGCATTGAGTCAAATGCAATCGACGCCGGGAGTCACCATTAGACCCATTGGTCAGATGAAAAGCAGTTGTGCTTCCATGGAGCTACCAGTTATTCAAGGTGATGCTGGGTTGCGCTTCCCTGTTGATGACATTACCGAGCCTCTAACAACATGTGAGCTGCACATTCCAGATGGTAATAATGCATCAATCTTGGTGGCTGTCGGGGTTGTATCTCCAATAGACCGAACAAAGACACCAAGATCCATGGGTCAGTTATTCAACCTAGATATGCTAGTGTCTCGGTCGATAGAGTGATCAAAGGTTACAGCAATGTTCCTCTTGACATTGAAGGCGATGATGGGGAGAAGACACTAGGAGAAGCAGAGAAGACATTTATTCAATGGCGCAAACGCTTCATCATCATTCCTAGGGCACCACCGCTTCCCCTACCTCACCCTAGGTACGAATGAAAGTGAATGAAATATTATTTTCCATTAATTTTCTATTGGCTTCAAAAATAATTGACACACAACTTGTTTTTGTAGTAGGGTCTCCCCCCAGCCTAGCCTAATCATTCATTCCCCATCTCATCACAGCGTCGCGGGGGGCGAGACGACTTCATCCCCACGGCGATCGCCAACTCCTACACCAGCCCCATCGCCTCCACAACGATCTCCAACTCCTGCACCGGCCCCACCACCTCCACAACGATCTCCAACGCCTCCACGCCGGTCTCTACCAACATCGGCCTCATCGCCTCCACGCCGGTCTCCAACACCGCCCCCACCCCCTCCACAGCGACGCACTACAAAGACGTCTAAGGTCCCGGCGGCAAAGAAGACCCCGAGAAAAAGAGTTATTTCTCAAGAAATACTTCCTGAAAAGACTGATGAGCAAATAGCAGCTGAAGAAGACAAAAAAGTGAAAGATTTTTTTATAGATATCAAAAACAAGAGTCAAGCGAAGCTTAAGGAGAAGCCATACTTTTACATACCACGAGATGTGCTGAGGCAGAAGGTCGATGCTCACAAGAAAAAGATGATTGAACTTCGTAAGCCTTCGCCACTATCAGACTATGACCGCTCCCTCGTGAAGTCACATGATGCAGATAAGAAAAGGAAAAGAGCATCAGGGAAGGATGTCCCACAGCTCGGACAACAGAAGCAACCAATGCAAAATCTTGTTGTTGCTAATGAATATGGTTCCAACATAGAAGTCTATCGACCAGACAACTCTGGAGAAGTGTCGGTTCAAGCCCTTAATGCTTTTTTTGAAGATACTAGTTTAACCTTGGATCAATTGACAGGCAAAGCTCCAATCCAGAACCTGGAAGTAGATACCTAGAAGACTTATAAATATGGCAAAAGTCTGTACAACCCTGCGGCTCTGAATGAATTGGGTACGCAAATGTACTTGCTCAACAAGTGGTACATGCAGGCGTGTGGCAGGGGTGAGCAGTGGATCTTTGTCAGATTTAGAGACCATCATTACTTCCGTGGCGATGACATCTTATATATTAGTTTCGAAGAATTGCATCAACTATACCACATGGACGCTCTGGACAAATCAATCATTAGCTCATTTTGTTTGTAAGTGATTCTTACTTTTATTTAATAAACTCACTTTCATGCGTACGTGTATATAATTATCCTCACATGTAACTTATATTTATATACAGATTCCAGATGTCAGAGCTCCAAAGAATACAAGACACCAGTGTTGGCTTCATTGATCCTTATATCGTATTCAAAACCGGTATTATTGTCAAGGAGCGGTGGGTATCTGAAGCACAGGAGAATATCATGATGTTCTTCGTGAAGCAGCACGACAAGACAACAATACTTTTCCCGTACAACTTTGAGTAAGTGTTAATAATAATGTAGTCTACACATTTTATGTAATATCAATACAACTTATATGCATGTACGTGTGTGTATAAACCAATGCAAGTTTCACTGGATACTCATTGTCATTGAGTTAAACTCAAGTCGGTTAGTAATCTTTGACTCGTTGAGAAAAGAGCGGGCACTATACCAAGATATGATAGACATTATCCAGGGGTAATTTCGATCTCTCGCGCACAACTATTATTGAATAGACTTTGCCATAATTTATTAACGATCGTACATTATTGGTCGCACAGGGTTTGGAAAGAGTTTATTCGGCAACACCGCAAGGATTGCAAGGCACCACTTAATGTAGTTGAAATACCAGTAAGTTGTACTATATATACTTCCCCACGTGTTTAATTACTATATCGTACTTCAATTTACGTGTGAGATGATGAGAATAATCTTCTTCTCGTACAGTGGTGTTTGCGGCAGGAACCAGGTAATAACTTGTGTGGATACTACGTTTGTGAATTTATCACTACATACATAAGAAGAACTCCTGAAGATGTCCTCAGAGTACGTATATATTAATTTTTTATTTATTTTTAAATGAATATATATATATATATATGTATTAATACTTTTCCTTTTATTTCAAATGCAAGACTGAATGGTTGAAACGAAGGGTCATGCAAAAAGACCATCTGAAAGCAGTTCAAGAGTCAATAGCAGGATATCTTCTAGAAAAAGTGCTAAATCCCAACGGCGAGTTCTACTTTGATCTAAGGAACCAATGATGTAAATTAAATGTTTATTGATATCGTTATTTTCGAGAACAAGATTATGAAAGTGTTGTATATATACATATATATCTATAATATATATAGTTTCATACTTTATTCGAATATAATAATGCTCGAGATGATAATTAGATGTAATTATATGCGTCCGTGTATTTATATTAGCAGCGTAGAATACGTATATAAAAACATATTATATATTAAACAAATATGTGTAACTGAACTGAAAACAAATTAAACAAAAAGAAAAAGAAAATGAACCTTTAGTCCCGGTTGGGGTTACCAACCAGGACTAAAGGGTGCGGCCACGTTTGCTCGGCTGGAGGGCCTTTAGTCCCGATTGGTAACACCAACCGGGACTAAAGGTCCCTCTTTAGTCCCGGCTCGATGACCCGGGACTGAAGGTTCCATCTTTAGTCCTGGGATCGTTGTCCCGGCGTGGTAACCGGGACTAAAGGCCGTTACCGCCCGGGACAACAAGTCCATTCTGTAGTAGTGATATGGTTGAAGAATTGGTACGGAAGTTTTTAGCATATGCAGAGTATCCCTCCAACGCATTCCTTACAATCTCGGTGGTCCCAGAGAATTTCAGCGACTCAGGCGATTGTCATTACAAGCCGTACCATGTGTCGATCGGCCCTAACTACTGGGAAAACAGAAATTTGCGGAGGGAGGCTGAGAAGGTGTCGTGTCTCAAATACTTGCTCCGAACTGACCCAATCAGAGAGGAAAGATTGCAAACTCTAGTTCAGAATGTGAAGAATTTGCTGGAGGAGTATCGCGTCCTGGAGTGGCACATCTTGGAACCGATGCTGCAAAAGGACTTGTTAGAAATCTTGCTACTTGATGGCTGCTATCTCGTCACTGTCTACAGCGGAGGGCAGCCTCCCTCAAGCCAACCGAGGGGCAACGAGCGGGAACAGGAACGGCAAGATGTCCAGCGACCGCAGAGCCAACTGAGGGGCAACGAGCGGGAACAGGAACGGCAAGCTGTCCAGCGGCCGCAGAGCCAACTGAGGGGCAACGAGCGGGAACAGGAACGGCAAGATGTCCAGCGACCGCAGAGCCGACTGAGGGGCAACGAGCGGGAACAGGAACGGCAAGCTGTCCAGCGGCCGCAGAGCCAACTGAGGGGCAACGAGCAGGAACAGGAACGGCAAGCTGTCCAGCGGCCGCAGAGCATTGAGAACGATACCTGCAGGGTCGCGATGGAGCGGGACACCTGGTACCTACTGGAGAATCAGATACCATTGATTGTGGTCGAGAAGATCTACGAGGAGAGGGCGGTTGGAGGCGTAAATGTTGTCCGCGACGCGTTCAAAAGATATGCGCAGGACCTGTTGCAGAGGTAGTCCTTCATATGCCAAGACATGGCTCCACAGGAGGAATCGGAGGAGGGCCCCCGCCATCTTCTGCGCCTACTACACACATTCTTGAAGCCAACAGGGACTCAACCTGCTCAACCTAATGGCTCTGGAGCTTTAGTGTGCTCCTGGCGCCGGGCCACGGAGTACGTCAGCAACTGCAACGTGAGGTTCGTCAGCCGGAAGCTTGACAGCAGTTGTGCGCCCTCCGTGCTTGACGTGGACATCAAGGGAGGAGAGGTGCAGGTCCCTCGTCTCCACATCGACGGCAACACGTGGACGATCCTGCTCAACCTGATGGCCCTGGAGCAGCAACACCCGTCTCTGGGCACCCACGTCACAGCGTACTGCCTCTTCATGTCGCAGATGGTGTCCACGGCAGGGGACGTCGAGCTCCTGTCGAGGTATGATATATCATCGAGCACTCCCTCGGTGACCCCGTGAACATGGACGCAGGCTTCACTAGGCTCGGACGCACGGTCGTCTTGGATAGAAACGACAGCCAGAAAAACTACCTCGTGCCTGTCTGGCAGAAGCTGGAGAATCGTTACAGAAGTCGCCGGCACAATTTTTGCTCGTGGTTTTGCCTGAATACTGTAGATGGAAGAATGTGCCGGTTCTCATCGGCCTCGTCGTGGCCTTCATAGTTCTTGCAAGTGGAGTGGTAGGTGCAGTATTTCAAGTTCTCTCCTACCACCACCAACTAAGCGGCCATAACTAGTTTGGTTGCTGGGACCTTAATTTGGAGATACCAGATGTCGTGATCTATTTTTCATTAGCATATATCTCGCGTGTACATGCATCATGTTTTGTTACTGTAGCCCTTGAGTGTGCACTTGTACGTGATGAGTCGCCGGTACACGCACGCATGCATGTGTGCGCTACTAATTGGACAGGCTCATTATTTGTTAGGATCAAGTCTAAGTTGTTCTGTTTGGGATTTCCTTAATAGCGTGAGATGTGGATCGGGATACCACCCACCGCATGGTCTTCTATTTGTAAGCACGTAGCTTGTTTCATGAGTTGGCAAAAAAAATGCAAGAAAAAGAGGCTAACCGGTTTTCTTGCGCAATATTGTGTTCTGTGTTTTTGCCGTATTTGTATTCTACCATCTCTCGTGTGGAACAAGTTGGTGCGCTGTGCATGCACTCAGTAGGCTCCCTGAGTTCAGTGTGTGTTGATTTTCCTGAGTCCGCGGGTTCTTGTCGGCAAATATGATGACCTTTTTCTTTGGTGGAGCTGCACTACTTCTCATAAAAAAACTCACGCCGTTCAAACAGTAGGACAAGGCATCAGTGGTACAATCAAGGTGTTTGTCATCATCCCAACACGCTAAATGCTGATTGGACATATACGGGAACCGTGACCGGACATGTGTCAAAGTTATGAGCTACACAAATGAAATCCATGACAATATCTAAGCTAGCTTTACCTCACGGAAACTGGTCTTCAGCAGCAGTGTTCCTCGATCTGGACACTATCATGATTCATGCGAGTACGTAGTCTTATGTTAGAGCCCGGATCAAGGAGAATCTAATGCATGAGGCATGCTCTATCTCTGCAAAGGAGGGAAGGATGGGCATTTTATCAGTTTACTCAGAGTAAACTAGCCGATGTCACGTGCACCTCGGGGCATTCGAATTAGGCTCACGGCAAGCAGCAACAGAAACGACAGACAAAGGATAAAGTGATTGTACTCTCTCGTGCTAGTTTGTTGTCTAGGCAAAGGTGCGTATGCGTGCTCCCCAAAGCATGCATGTGAGGGAAACAATGCTACCTTTTGCCACTAAAGCATTCTCCTCTGCAGCATGCATGCTCTTCTGTAATACAACAAAGGCGGCTTAAAAAGGAGAGTCGGGGCAAATTTTATGTTTTCCTGAATGGTGTTGTTATGTATTTGTATCTTGCGTAGTAATACCAACGTAACATTGAGGCAAGTGGGCAACCGGACAGGGCAAGGCGTACGATATACCTAGCTTCGCCTGGCATTCAGTTCATTATGTAACGTACGCATACATGCAGTATTCATTTCGAGTAATGCATTTTCTCGGTAATATATAGACAAAAAAAAAATATTCTCTGCTGGGTGATAACAAGCCTGCATGATCTGCCATTCAAAAGTTTCGAGTTCCATCGGCGCCAATAGAGCTCAATTTTCATCATTTATTTTCCACTTCATCATTTATTTTCCACTATATATCATCCACGTCCGGGGAGAAAGCTGCTAATTAAGTTAGTCTATGTTACTCCCTTGGGTCACAGATACTGAGCTTTGACCAAGATTTTGTCAAACTTTTAAAATATTAGCCGTTAATAGCTTTCGATATATTTAGTTTGGAAACATAAAAATCATATGGATAGATTTGTCTTGAAAGGTACTTTAATAATCCCATAATTTTTAGATATTATAACTATATTATAATAGAAAAATAGTGGTAAAAGTTTCACCTTGAATACCGTAAAAATTCAACAATGTCATATATTTATGACCGGAGGGAGTATTTTCTAGGAACAACAAATTATCATAAACTTATTGAAGGCTGCTACATCTGTCACCAAAATCTGGCAGCAAACCTTTAATAAAACCCTGCTTAGCAAATTTCATCATCATTTTGGCAAAAAGAAAAACATCAACAACAAGAAGCTTCCCCATAAATTATCAAACCAACTGAACCTATGCACCCAATAAATCCAATTGAGGCCAAAGCCTCTCATCCTCATCAACTCTTCAAAGAACTCCACATTAACCCAGTCATAAGCCTTCTCATAATCTATTTTCAGCACAAAGCCTTGCTCTTTACCCCCGTGAGTCCACATTTCCGTACGCTGCAACAATATATACTTTCTAGAATATATCAACAATTAGAAGGAAGATTGATTACTGCACTTACCAAAATTATTTGCAACACTTCAGGGAAAAAAAGTATCAAACCAAAGCTAAGCAACCTAATGGCGCAATTTCTGTGTCTTAGCAGCTGATTCTTTAGGAACGAAAGTAATAACAGCAAAGTTGAGTCTAAACGAATCAAGCCTTCTTATCCCCAATGATGAAACATAAGAGGAGGAAAAGATATGGAACCCCGCGTCGTCTCCCCGAGAGGCGACATGGGGCAGACTGTTCCGCCACTGACAGAGCCTCCCTCACCGCTATCTCGTGCGGCCGCTGCCACCTATGTCGGCCGGTGTTGGCGGTGGAGGCAGTGGCGGCCGGCGCCAGTGCCTAAGCGGCTGCCGTCGCGGTCTCCCCTCCCATTGCTCCCCTTCCTTCCTCCTCCCTCCTCCACCCTCCAAACATTTCGAAAGAAATTTGAGGCTCCCATTCACCCCCCCCCCTCTGGTTGCCGTTTCGGTCCTTCAGACACAATATACCAAACCACGTATTAAGAAACTATTGATGCCCGAAATTCATGTTGGCACCATTTTTCATTGCATTGCACTGCATGTTTCAAACAACAGTGACAACAACAAACGGAACCAGTCTAATCCGAGCTCCTGGTTTGCCTTGTACAGTTGCTTCTTCTCCTCAATAGTCTTCAGGCCTCCTCCTAATGCTCCTCTTCCCTCTCCTTTCTTCTCACAATTTGGCCAGCACACCGTAGAATCTGCATCTCCTTGGCCCTGCAGGAAATCACTTTACTGCACAACACATCGCAACAAAATGGCAAATGTAAGCACAATTCAGAATATTACCAACTGAAGGAACTACATGTCGCCAAGGTGGTTCCGGCTCCATCTGGGCTTTCACACAGGCATGTCAATTCGAATGCGTCATCGCTGGACTCATTGCAGGTCCCCATGCACCTTGCTGCACTCGGAAACCATCTGCAGAGCGTGACCCAAAAACAAGAGATGGCCAAAAGAATGTTAACTAGTATGTGAAAGAAAAAAGAGAGAAACAGATAATGATATGTTTGCGACACGTGAATTTTCAATCGAAGAGCTAATCAACTAAAATGTCACTGGCAAGCACAGATTTCTCGTTCTCCCTAACTAATTAACACTAAATCACCAAAATCCAAAATCACCTACCACTGAATCATGAAATCGAGCACTACAGGGGAGCGCACCTTGGAGACAAAGCATGGTGGAGTTTTCTTCCACCGAAGCTGCCCACCTTCACCGCGTTCTTGTAATTTCCCCTTTTCTTTTTTGCTCTTCATTAGATTTAGATCGACTGGGATGCATGCTACTCTCAGTCTAATTTCTTAAATTCTTCTATCTAATTCCCTGGGACATAACACGGATTTGGTGACATGAATTCTCTAGTCACCTAAGGCCCCGTTCGTTTCCCGCGGGAATGACCCCAGGAAGAATTCCTGGCCGGATTTGTTACTTAATTTATATAAGAATTTTCTTGGCCGGAACGATTCCTGGCGTGATACGCCCTAACCGAACGAGGCCTAAAGTCAGTCGAGAATCCTTACTGTCTCTTGCAATCAACACAAACGGCTCCGGAATTTGAGGTGCTGATGATTCCTGTGCAGGGGGCGATCCTTAGCTTCACGGTCACTCTTGGCTGAAATCATAACTCTCGTAGGACAGCAAAGCAAGATTATACTATATACTACTATCTAGTGGCACTGTATTTTGGTAGCAAAACCATTTCATAATTGTTCTAGTGATAGCGCGTTAATTCCTCATGTGATGCTTTTTGCGCCGACCTTGTTTGGTTTGTTTTCTATGACAAACGGGATGGGTATTCGGTTTATACGAGTTAAGGGGATTAAACACTTGTCACATTATTACAAAGCAGCAAAATTTTCTAATTAATAAAAGGGAAATGGATAGAAAGATCCATTGCCCATTTTGGTTAGACTAAATTTTAACCATGTACGTAGATCAAATGTTTACGGACATGAAACTTAGAAACTCTCTAAGTAATAAAAATAATTCTTATAGTGCTGTAGATTTATTAGATGTAAAAAATTCTATTTCACATATTAATCAAAAGGAAAACTAGAATGACTCACATTAATTATTCAGTAATTTAATTGTGTAGATTAAGTAGACATAATCTATACATTATTGTTGTGTAACATGTATAATACATATAATAAATTTAGTTATGTACCATTGTTAAATACAGGTAGAATAGTGCATCCCAATATTAGTATAATATGTGGGACTAAAGGAAGACACACAAAATAGTACCGTGTATGTCTTTATTGTATTGAGACAATATAAGCACATTAAAGTATACTTTAGGCTTTAGAGTTGTAATTGTAAAAATAATACAATTATAGATACGAACACTTAAGAGTTGTACAGCAAACTCAAATACCCTTTAAATGTACAAGCGCAATTGCGCAGGTGATCATGCTAGTTTTAAAATACATGAATACATTTTTAGAAGTAGCCATGCAAGGCGCGCATTGGCAACAAGTAGTACAGTCGATGCTGCGGTACATATGCATGCAGGCAGTTCAAAGAGCCACATTCTTTGGATCTGATTGTACAATACGTTAATGAAAAGCGGGAGCCAACGCAGTCTATTTTTGAGGCAGACAGATTAAGGCAAATCTAAGGCATGCATGCATGGTTTGATCAGTTTATTCAAAGAAAAGTTCCCCATCTCACACTACTCACCACCGTGACCTCGTGCGGCCGCTGCCGCCTCTGCCAGCCGGCGGAGGCGGCAGTGCCTAAACGGCTGCCGTCACGGTCTCCCCTCCATTTCCTCCCCTTCCTTCCTGCTCCCTCCTCCTCCCTCTTCCTCTTGTTGAGCGCCGATTTTTGTGGATCCGGCGTCCCCCAAGCTAGATCCAGCGCCCCCCTGCGCCAGCGGCCGGCTCCACATAGATCTGACGCCGCGCATATATATGAGTAACAAGAAGTGGACATGTGGACATATCGAAATTATTAGATGCACATTATGTGCGGTCATAAGCAGTTCAGTTGAGTGATGGAGAAAAAAAATAAAAAAAAGGATCCAAAGTTTAGTTTGCCAAACGTTGAACTTGATTAATTGTACGGAGCGAACGCACAACTCCGATGTTATCAGCACTAAATACCATCATTAATTAATTCTAGTGCAATTACGGGTACCAAATTAACTAGTACATCGCCAGAGGACCTACAAAAATCAAATGTGCCTCCTGTTCCAGCACCACCAAGAAGTCACTCCAAGCCACCACAAGCACCAACACAACCATCACCACCAAAACGCGGGAAAATGGTCAATCTCGCCATCCTCACCACGACTATCCTCCTTGTCCTTGTGGCCGTGGCAACCATCTCGCTCGCGGTCTGGAGAGCGTGCAGCGCATGACCATCCGGACGGCCTTATCGATGACCGAGGTTGTGGACGTTACGCACACTACTGGAAACTCGAATACTTCTGTGGGTGTTGCATTTTTCTGTGTGTGTTTCTCTATACACATAGAAAAATTCATCATTTTTCTGTGCGTTTCAAAAATCCCGACAGAAATATTCGAAAACCCACAGAAAAATTACGTGATTTTTCTGTGCGTGTCAATACACACAGAAAAATTGACATTATTCTGTCGGTTCGTTGAAAACGCCCAGAAAAAATACATACACGCACACGAAAATTCTACCGGATAAACCAGCCCCTGCGCCGCTCCGAGCACCCCGCCCTTTTCTCTTCCGCAGCACCCCTCCCCTCCCGGCCCCAGCACCCCTCCTCTCCCTTCTTCCCCGCGGGCGCCCCGGCCCCAGCGCCCCTCCTCCCCCGCAGGCGCCCCCCCTTCTTCTTCCCCGGCGGGCGGCCGCTCCTCCCCTCCCCCTTCTTCACCCGGCCGGATCCGGCCCTCCCTCTCCAAGATCCGGCCGGTGGTTGCGGTGGTGGTGGTAGTGGTGGCCAGTGGCGGGGCGTGGCGGCGGTGGCGGCCCTCCCCTCCCCCTTCTTCTCCCTCGCCGGCGCCCCTCCCCTCTCCCTTCTTCTTCCCCGGCGGGTGCCCCTCCCCTCCCCCATCTTCACCCGGCCGGATCTAGCCCTCCCTCTCCCGGATCCGGCCGGTGGCTGCGGTGGTGGCGGCGGCGGCCCTCCCCTCCCCCTTCTTCTCCCCCGCCAGCGCCCCTCCCCTCTCCCTTCTTCTTCCCCGGCGGGTGCCCCTCCCCTCCCCCATCTTCACCCGGTCGGATCTGGCCCTCCCTCTCCCAGATCCGGCCGGTGGCTGCGGTGGTGGTGATGGTGGCCGGCGGCGGGGCGTGGTGGCAGCGGCGGCCCTCCCCTCCCCCTTCTTCTCCCCCGCCGGCGCCCCTCCCCTCTCCCTTCTTCTTCCTTGGCGGGTGCCCCTCCCCTCCCCCATCTTCACCCCGCCGGATCTGGCCCTCCCTCTCCCGGATCCGGCCGATGGCTGCGGTGGTGGTGGTGGTGGCCGGCGGCGGGGCGTGGTGGTGGCGGCGGCCCTCCCCTCCCCCTTCTTCTCCCCCGCCGGCCCCCCTCCCCTCTCCCTTCTTCTTTCCCGGTGGGTGCCCCTCCCCTCCCCCATCTTCACCCGGCCGGATCTGGCCCTCCCTCTCCCGGATCTGGCCGGTGGCTGCGGTGGTGGTGGTGGTGGCCGGCGGCGAGGCGTGGTGGTGGTGGCGGCCCTCCTCTCCCGGATCCTAGGAAGCTGTTCTTGACTCCAACGAACGGACGGTTGTCGATTTCCTAGTTGTTGATTTTCTTTACTAGAACTGTGGATGTTGTTTGCTGCTCTTGCTTTAGCTGATGGTGTCCTATCTATTTGCATTCTCTAAGCTTTGTAGAATATATTTGAACCGGA
This sequence comes from Miscanthus floridulus, assembly GCF_019320115.1. Taxonomy (NCBI): domain Eukaryota; kingdom Viridiplantae; phylum Streptophyta; class Magnoliopsida; order Poales; family Poaceae; genus Miscanthus; species Miscanthus floridulus. The sequence continues at coordinate 117,901,837 of NC_089588.1, read as the reverse complement.
GATGCTTAGGTAAGAAGTAAGAAATACACTGCCCAATACCCATGAATCAAAACATTTTTGTTCTGGAATTGTTGCAATCACTTGCTCTTGTAAACCAAATTATGCAGATTGATATTAACTTTTAATCAGATGTATGCCAAGCTGCTAGCTATCTGTATGTGCAGATATTTTTTGTCTATTGAACTCCTAAAGTGAAAAATGACTAAACTTGCTAGAGATGGAACACAAAATTAACTAATCTAGGATTGTCTACAAGTAGTCTTGGGCAATGATAGAGCTCTGAAAATTTTCTAGTAACTACTTGATAAAGGTGCAGTCGGTTTGTTGAGAAGTTGTCCAGCTTTTTATTTAGATGACTCTAATCTGCGATGATGTTTTAACTTGTTTGTTTTGTTACCCTGGTTGCTTTTCAGGTGAGATGCTATGAAAACAGTATCTAGAGCTGAGATGATATGAAACCCCAGTCTCGTGCCGCGTTGCTCTCCCCTTCCCTAACTATGCCTTGTGACTTTTTTTGTTTTGTACTACTCTTGAGTGGTTGTGATGAATCAAGTTTCCATTAGAGAACTTCTACACTTTAGCACCTTATGAGCTGGTACTTGGGATATTTTGTTCTGTTTGCTGCTTAACTAGGATGGCTTGTACCAGTACAAGCAACCAGTTCTGTGGCCAGTTCAATTCCCATTAGAGAGAGAGAATTAAATTAATTTCCAGGTGAAATTAAGTTGCAGTTGTCATGCTGATAATGGGTAAATCTGAGCTATTTCTCGAGTTCTTTTGCTCTTGTTCTTTTGCTCCAGGTGAAATATATGTAGTTCTTGTGCTTTTGTGCTCCGATTGATGCTAAGAGTTAGGACTTGAATGTTTGTTCAGATTGGATCAGGTTTGGCTCCTCTTTCTTGTGTGACAATTTGACTGTCGCCACCTATACATGTGTGCATGACCAACTTTGGGTCTGTCAGTAGGGTATCGGGGGCTTGGGTCTGTCAGTTAACCTTGTCCATGAGATAAGTATGTATGCAACACCAAAGTTTCTGAAATATGAATCGATGATGTGGTCTAGCAATGCACTTATAAGGTTTGCCATACTTGATTGTTCAAATAAGAGCTGGAGATTCCTGCTAAGCAGGTTGCAGTTTTGAACATCTTTGTAACCGGTAGAAACAACAGAATATTATGGGTTCAACTTCTAGAAGAATGTTCTTCTCCTCTATTGTTAGTTCAAACTGTTGTTCCCAACTTGAGTTCATTGTTGTGCCATTTCTTCTCCTCTAGTGATCACTCTTGTAGTGAACTACTGTAACTCTCTTTTCATTTCTTGAGAATGAAATGTACATCCTATTTAATTAGATGTGTGTCTATGGTAAGAAGAGTCCATGTTTTCTGTGTAATATATATGCACTTGTCTGTATACTTATGAGTTGCTACACTGTGCCAAATGGGTTTCGAGTATAATCTTATAAGCTGGAATTGTTCTTATGTCATTCTATTGCACTTGTCTGTATCGGATAAGAACCTTTCTGTTGCTTTTGTATTATTCTTATGTCATTCTATTGCTTTTGTACTTTTATCAATGGGATGTCTGTGATTGCTAAATTGGGCTATTTTTGTGCTTCTAGGGTTTGGAAATGTATGCTGTGTGGATGTGGACTACTTTTAATTATGCCACTAGTAGCTCACTACCTTGTGGTTGTGGATTACTTCTAAATTCTAATGTGGCTGGCTGGTTGTGGACCATATTAACTATGATGCTACTTATGCCATATTTTATTCATCCATGTTCCTGTTATTTGATTCCTAGCTTACACAACTTGTTTATATGTTTGCTACATTCCTCGTTGTTTCTAACGTTGCTGCATTCCTCATTATTCCTGTAGCTTGTGGCCTGGGAGAAGAAAAGAGAGGTCACATTAACAAGGTAGACTTGATCCATATTTACTTAGCTAATTCATTGGATTATAGTATTATACAACTTGTTTCTGTTACATTCATCATATAACAAATATGTTTTGACTTGCAAGGGGCATGTGTGCTACATGTAACAAGGGCAATTGGAAAGAGGAGAGCTCTACAATCAACATCAACAAGGTATGATTTTGCTGCTCCATTGTTGGTTAGGACATGTGTATGGCGTCGCCTCGCCACGCGCCTTAAATGCCTAGTCAACTCGAATTGGTGGGTCGGCGCGCCTCGACTTACCGCCTTAAAAACAGTGATCCAGCATATCTATTTCTTTATAATAGTGTAATCCTTGCATGCATGCTGTCTCCTGTTACCTTGCTCACAGCTTGGCTTGTGGTTGGGTTCATAAACATACTGAAATTTGTGGACTAGTGCCTAAACACTATTTTGAGTTATGGTTAATTCAGTTCAATGTCTATTTGAAATTACTTTTCTCTTTACCTCTGAATATTTTTTCCTATTCACAAGATTACTCTAATTAATGAAAAATGGTCTTTTGCAGGAGGCTTTGGGAATTTCTTAGTTTGAGAATAGATTGTAGATATGTTGATCAGTAGTTGTGCTTTGTTTATATGGTTTCATTAACATTGTGTTTTGTAACTCTATAATGACATTGAAACATTGAGTCCATTGTTATGAACAACAATGATATGTAACAACTTTCATGCTGATTATATGTATCGAGATTGCTGAATGTAACATGTTGATGCATGGCTAAATAATACTATTCATGTATGATGAAATATGATGATAGTCATTAGTTATGAGCCGTGCTTGTAGACTTCATTACTGTATGGACAATATATATTTTAATACGTTGTTGCTACTGTTTTAAAATAATTTTTTTTGTGTGTTTAATTCTTTTTTTCTGTGCGTTTATTTCTTTTTTTCTGTGTGGATTAACGCACGGAAAAATTAGTTTTAATCTGGGCGAACACAATTTTTCTGTGCGTGTGAGACCCACAGAAAAATTGTTTCTGACGGTGAACCCACGGAAAAAGTCGATTTTTCTGTCATTCTATTTCTGTGGGTTATTTTCTGACGGTACACCGTCAGAAAAATATTTTTCTGACGGTCTTCGAATTTTTCCGTGGGTTTTCGCACCCACAGAAAAAATCGAGATTCCAGTAGTGGCAGCTTCGTGACTTGGATATCACATGCATTCCATGAGGCGGCAGATGGTCCTGCCTGCTGCTAGCTACCATAACACTAGTAGAAAAACGACCTTTGATCCCACCTCGAAATTTGGCTTTAGTCCCGGTATTTTTCACGCTCGGGAGTAGACAGACCTTTAGTCCCGGTTTGTAGCTCCAACCCGGGACTAAAGGTCCCTGCCCAACGGCTACTGCGGCAGGCTTTTGCTGCAGGGGACCTTTAGTCCCGGTTAGAGCTACCAACCGGGACTAAAGGTTAACTTTTACTCCCGCTCCGTCCCTCCAAACGGGAGTAAAAGTCTACTCCCGGCTGGAGGCTCCGTCTGGGACTAGAAAGGGACCTTTAGTCCCGGTTTCTGTCTCCAACCGGGACTACAGTTCCCCTCCTATATAGCCCTTCTTCCTTCCCGAGCCTGAGCCACTTCGAGCTCAGTGTTTTCTTGCATCATCGCCGGCCTCTCTTCTTCCTCATCACCGGTAATCACAAGATTTTCTTCGACTCCTCCATTGATTCTTCGGTTATAAAGGTTACCAACTTTATACTCTCATGTTTCATTAGTAGCATATTTCATTTTGTGGACTAGATATATGTGGTTTTTTATGATGGAAAATTTTTTATTTGTAAGCCATTTAAGCTCAAAATCACTTTAAAGTTTGCATATTTGGATGAAAGAAGTTAAAGTAGTTATTCAAAACTAGTATTCAGCTTTCATTTCTAGCATGCATAGCAAACTTCATGGTTTAGAGATATAGAGAATTTTAGAGTTTTTTTAATTTTATTTGTTTATAAAATGAGAAATTTATATTATATTAAAAATGAGTATAGAGAGTAAATGGCAACTGCTTCTGGGTCCTCGGCCTCTCATCGGGTTCAAAAGCGACTAAGGCCGGACCTTCCTCTCATTGCATGCAGCAAGTGTGAGGAGAAGATTGTGATGGAGTATTGGGTGAAGAAGGAGTGTCCCAACAAGGGCCGTATCTTCTACAAGTGTCCGGATCGCAATGTGAGTTATTTTGTCGCATTTGATGATTATGGTTAATTTATACTTATTTTCATGATGATTGTGATTAAAGTTCTAATTTTTTGTTTTAATTTCAGTGGGATGGCACTGGATGTTTAGGCTGGTACTGGGAGGAAGAGTATGTTGAACACATGCAAAACTCTCTTGCACAGGCGGCTACGGTGGCTGATGAGGCAGTGATCCTGCGGAAGAAGCCCATAGATGTTGAACAAACGCATGATCTGTCTGTTTTAGTTGGGATTGGTCGCGAAATCCTTATGCTGCTGAAGTGCATTTTAGCTTTAGTTTTTTTACTGGTAGTTGGGATTGTCTACATTGTAGCGAGACTTTCATAAATTAATACCTTGTGTGGTGACATGCATGTCATATAATTAACTAATTATATTCTTGGTTTTAATATGGTATGTATGTTATGTAATGCAGATGAGCTGGCATTGGATGTACAATGTTGATCGCTGCTCCCAAGAGTTTATTGAGGGCGTGCATTCTTTCTTACGTGTGGCCGAGGCAAACAAACGCGATGGTTTCATGTGCTGCCCATGTGCCATATGTAAGAATTTGAAGGAATATGCTAGCTCAAGGAGTCTTCATTCACACTTGTTGAAGTCAGGTTTCATGCCAAACTATATTTGTTGGACGAAGCATGGAGAAACCGGGGTTGTAATAGAAGAAGGTGAAGAAGAACAATGGGACGATGATGACATTATTGCTGAATATGGTGCCTTCAATGATACTGCAATGGGGGAAGCTGAAGAAGAGGTAGTGGCAGAAGATGAGCCCGCTGATGATCTTGGTCAGGCCATTCGTGACGCACAAAGAGAATGCGAAAGTGAAAAGGAGAAGATCAAGTTCGAGCACATGCTAGAGGATCACAAGAAATTGTTATACCCAACTTGTGATGCGGGACAGAAAAAGTTGGGTACCACACTAGAATTGTTGCAATGGAAGGCAAAGAATGGTGTATCTGACAAGGGATTTGGGGAGTTACTGAAAATCCAAAAGAAGATGCTTCCGAAGGATAAGGAATTGCCCGTCACTACGTACGAAGCAAAATAGGTAGTCTGCCCTTTGGGATTAGAAATCCAGAAGATACATGCCTGTCCTAATGACTGCATCCTCTACCATGGTGAGAAGCATGAGAAGTTAGATGCATGCCCAGTATGTCATGCATCGCGGTATAAGATCAGGCGAGATGACCCTGGTGATGTTGAGGGTGAACGTCCCACGAAGAAAATCCCTGCTAAGATTATGTGGTATGCTCCTATAATACCACGCTTGAAACGTCTGCTCAGAAACAAAGACCATGCAAATTTGTTGCGATGGCACAAAGAAGACTGTAAGGTAGACAATATGTTGAGACACCGTGCTGATGGGTCCCAGTGGAGCAATCGATAGAGAATTCCTGGAGTTTGCAAATGACGCAAGAAACTTAAGGTTTGCTTTAAGTATGGATGGTATGAATCCTTTCGGGGAGCAGAGCAGTAGTCATAGCACTTGGCCTGTTACTCTATGTATCTACAACCTTCCTCCCTGGTTATGCATGAAGCGTAAGTTTATTATGATGCCAGTGCTCTTCCAAGGCCCAAGGCAACCTGGCAACGACATCGATGTGTACCTGAGGCCACTAGTTGAAGAACTTCTACTTTTGTGGAACAGACCAGGTGTACATGTGTGGGATGAGCACAAATCAGAGCACTTTGACCTACGAGCATTGTTGTTCATAACTATCAATGATTGGTCTGCTCTAAGTAATCTTTCAGGACAATCAAACAAGGGATATAATGCATGCACGCACTATTTCGATGACTGTGGGGGTATTAACCCCTATACCCTTACGGCTAAGCTTGGGCTGGCCCGGATCGATGGGTTCAGTCCACCCGAAAGACGACGTGCGGCCCAGTTAACCTGATCGGAGTCCCGCACAAGGAATCAAGACGGATTTGGCGACCAAGCAGGATCCTGGTCGGTTAGAATAGGAATCCTTATCCGGCCACATATGGCAATTGTAACTGACTAGGATTAGTTTCCAGATCTGTAACCCTGCTCCCCGGACTATATAAGGCGGGCAGGGGACCCCTCTAAAAAACATCTCTCATTGACATACAGCAATACAAAATCAGACGCAGGACGTAGGTATTACGCCTTCTTGGCGGCCGAACCTGGATAAAACCTCATGTCTGTCTTGCGTCACCGTCTTGTTTGAGGCTTGCGCATCTGTCTACCGATAATCTACTACCTTGGGCATACCCCTAGGTAGACTGCCGACCACATTTCGTCGACAGTGGCGCGCCAGGTAGGGGGTGTGCGTACTGCTCTCCAAGCAAACAAGATGGTCATCATCTCTAGCTCCATGGCTATGCCCAACGGCCTCACGTTCACCGTCGGCCAGATCACCTGGACCACCGGCCTCGACGACTCCATCGCCATGACCGCGAAGGAGGCGTGGATTCAACCCTATGGCGCGCCAAGGTAGGGGGTGTGCGTACTGCCTTCGCGACGGGTCTCCGACTCTGCGAGTACGAAGTCCCAACGAAGAACCACCAGGTCCAGCCCTACGGCCTGCAAAACGTTGCCTCCAGCCACGCGTACAACCTACGACGCCGCTCGGATCTATGTCCTATACACCGATCTCGGCCGAAGCCATGCAACATCGTCAACATGGTCCGGATTGAAGATTATCAAGAAGGATCCGTCCACACAGTCCGAGAGGGTGACTCCAGCTCCTCGTCCGGCATCGCATCCAACGCATCTGTCCACACCGAGCTTCAGCGTCATGAAGATGAAGGCGTCAAATACGATCTGGATCTGCCAGACCACGCCCCGGGTTTCCCCCAGTTTCCGTCTTTCCCACCAAGACGAGGGGATTTGATCCATGTTGTCAGCAATGATGAGCCACCAGCAGTCGGTGAAACAGAACAAGAAAAGACTGCACGCGAAGCACGCAATATTGACTGGTTTAATCGCCGGCAAATCGAAGCTGAAGCAGACCAGGAGGCACGACGCATAAGGGTCCAACCACGTGACCTCAACAATGCTTTCGACAGGGTGGGGGACAAACAAGTCTTCAAGACCCCAAGCGCCAATGTGGCCATTGCCATGGCGACAATGCAGTGGCTGCCCAACACTCCCGAGACCCAAGCAGTTCGTGACGACATACAAGCTTATCTAACGGCTGCTATGGCTCAGACCACAGAGATGAATCAAGCCTGAGCTCCATCCATTTCAGTTGAATCAAGCCACAGCCGCCAATACTCAAGTCGCTCACAGCCGCTCAACCGATGTGGCTCGCATAACAACGACCCGTCAGACAACCGTCAAGGCGGAAACGGTGGTCATGATGGCAGTCGGGACGAAAACCATCGTCGGGAGGATAACCACAACGATCGCCATGGTAAACACGGTCGCAGGGCTAATCCAGATGGCAATCGAAATCGCCGCGATGGCAATAACGATCTCCGCCATTACCTCAGTGGATGTGATCTGCGTGCTTGCATCAACCAGAGAGCCAACGATCGTGCATCCCATGAAAGCTATCGCTGTATGGAGTATGACACCGCCCATGGTCCGCCGGGTCTGAAGCAGTTCACTCCACACCTTCGCCAAGTCACATGGCCCAAGAATTTCAAGCTCGAGAAACTTCAGAAGTACGACGGCAAGGAAAACCCTGAATTATGGGTCATGCTCTATGAAACTGCGTGCCGATCAGCCATGGCTGATGAGCACGTCATGTCTAACTACTTCCCAGTCGCTGTGGGTCATACAGGTCACCAATGGCTGGTTAGCTTGCCGCCGAACTGTTTTGACTCTTGGCAGGAGCTCAAGCAGGCCTTCATCGACAATTTCATCGCTACTTGTGAACAACCCGGCAACAAGTACGATCTGCAACGGATCCGAGATCAGAAAGATGAACCACTGCGCGAATACGTTCGGCGTTTCTCGGAGATGCGCATCAAGGTCCCATCAATCTCTGACAATGAAGCGATCGAGGCTTTCATCACCGGTCTCCGCTTCCACGATGCCCTAAGAGACAAGCTCCTTCGGAAGAGACCTGAATCAGTCACAGCGCTTTTGGCCACCGCTAAGAAATACGCGGACGCTGACGACGCTAAAAAGATAATCATTGAAGAAGCAGCAAGGGTTCCACGCTCCGACCACCCTCCACACCGTGACGATTACCGCGGCAATCGTGGTCGGAATGACAATTTTGATCGCCGCAACCAGTGCAACGACTCCCGCGACCACTGTGACCAACGTAATCAGCGGCGCAACCGCCGTGACGATTATAGGAGCAAGCGTGCTCGGGAAGACGAAGGCGAGGTCAATACCGTGAAAAAGGGCGGCGGACGTCGTAACTACGAAGACGACTACGCCAAAGCATTGAAGGGGCCCTGCCAGCTCCATCCTAAGTCGAACCACACCATGGAGAACTGTCGCGTCCTCAAGACTATCTACACGCGTCAACAGGCTCCGGATACGTCCAACAAGCCTAACGACGCGGGGGAACAGCGCAACGAGGACAACGATGACGACGATGCAGACCCTCGTCATAAATACGTCAAGCCGACTGATCGCGTGCACACCATCATCGGCGGCAAGGTGTCCATTGAGACCAAATGAGAACGCAAGCTGCTCGCCCGCGCTTGCTTGAACGTGGCAAACACCGACAACCTTGTCACCGATCCACGGCTTCCTCCGTGGTCTCACCGTGAAATCTACTTCAGCAGGAAGGACCAGTGGGCCACCATACCCAAGCCAGGGCGTTTTCCCCTGGTCCTCGATCCTTGTATCAACAAGGTTCAGTTCGACAGGGTACTGATCGACGGCGGCAGCTCCATTGACATACTGTTCAAGAACAGCCTGCCCGCTCTGAAAATAGCCCAGGCGGACCTAAAGCCGTACGAGGCACAGTTCTGGGGCGTTCTCCCCGGACAAAGCTCCACACCTCTCGGGCAGATCACGCTACCTGTACAATTTGGGACTCCGGACCACTTCCGCACCGACTACGTCAACTTTGTGGTCGCTGACTTCGACGGCACCTACCATGCTATTCTTGGTCGACCGTCGCTCACCAAGTTCATGGCCATACCTCATTACAGGTATCTGGTGCTCAAGATGCCTACTGAGAAAGGAGTTTTAACCCTCAGGGGCAACGTATACGCAGCTTATACCTACGAGGACGACAGCTTCAAAATAGCAGAGGCCCATGACCTCTCTATTCGCATGGCCGAGACCATGCTCAACGCTAAGAAGACCTCGGCCGACCACCTGGAGATCCCAGAGCTCGAGACTCCACGCAAGAACATCAGGTCCAAGGAGCACAAGACAATCCAGCTGGTCGATGGCGATCCCAGCAAAACGGCCCTCATCGGGGCCAACCTGGATCCCAAATAGGAAGACGCGCTCGTCAGGTTCTTGAGGGGCAATGTGGGTGTGTTCGCATGGAAACCTTCCGACATGCCCGGTGTACCTCGGAACTTGATTGAGCACTCCTTAAATGTCCACAGCAAGGCCAAACCAATCAAGCAGAAGCTACGATGGTTTGCTCGCAACAAAAAGGAGGCGATTAGGGTAGAAGTTACACGGCTTTTGGCAGCCAGATTTATCAAAGAAGTGTATCATCCGGAATGGCTAGCCAACCCAGTTCTTGTACGCAAAAAGAATAATGAATGGAGAATGTGTGTTGATTACACTGATCTCAACAAACACTGCCCTAAGGACCCCTTCGGCTTACCTCGCATAGACGAGGTCGTAGATTCAACCACCGGTTGCGAGCTGCTTTCCTTTCTCGATTGCTACTCTGGTTATCACCAGATCGCTCTAAAAAAGGATGACCAGATCAAGACATCTTTCATCATGCCTTTTGGCGCCTACTGTTACACGACTATGTCGTTCAGGCTCAAAAACGCCGGGGCTACCTACCAACGAGCTATACAGGCTTGCCTCAACGATGAGATAAAAGACGGCCTCATTGAGGCTTATGTGGATGATGTAGTTGTCAAAACCAAGCAAGCACGTGCCCTTGTTGACAACCTCGAACGCACCTTTGCAGCCCTCAATATGTTCCAATGGAAATTAAACCCAAAGAAGTGTATCTTTGGCGTTCCTTCTGGCATACTGCTCGGCAACGTCGTCAGTTACGACGGCATACGCCCTAACCCAGAGAAAGTCAAAGCTGTCTTAGACATGAAGCCTCCAAAAAAGGTGAAAGATGTCTAGAAGCTTACCGGATGCATGGCCGCTCTAAGCCGTTTCATATCAAGATTAGGAGAAAAAGGGCTACCGTTCTTCAAACTGCTAAAAGCATCCGAGAAGTTTGAGTGGTCGGAGGAAGCAGACGCTACTTTCACGCAGCTAAAAGAATACCTCACATCACCCCCGGTACTTACTGCTCCCAAAGAAGACGAAACTCTCCTACTTTACATTGCGGCAACCGATCGGGTGGTTTCCACTACAATGGTGGTCGAGCGCGACGAGCCGGGCCACGCCTACAAGGTACAGCGGCCAATTTATTTCATTAGTGAGGTACTCAACGAATCCAAGACCAGGTACCCGCAGATTCAGAAACTGATCTATGCCATACTGATAACATCCCAAAAGTTGAGACATTACTTCGACGGATATCGGGTGGTGGTCATGACCGAGTATCCTTTGGGGGACATCATTCGCAATAAGGATGCGAACGGACGCATCGTCAAATGGGCAATGGAGCTATGCCCCTTTTCCTTGGAATTTGCAAGCCGTACTACAATCAAGTCTCAGGCACTCGTCGATTTCATCGTCGAGTGGACAGACTTAAGCACGCCTGCCTCTCCGGGATCCGATGAATATTGGATGATGTACTTCGACGGTTCTCTCAACATTGACGGTGCGGGAGCAGGAGTTCTTTTCGTGTCACCATCCAAGGAGCAGCTACGGTACGTCCTCAGGATTTATTTCCCGGCATCTAATAACGCAGCCGAGTATGAAGCATGCCTGCATGGTCTATGCATTGCGGTTGAGCTTGGTGTTAAACGTCTCTATGTTTATGGAGACTCGGCTCTGGTCATCAACCAACTCAACAAGGACTAGGACACGACCAGCGAAAAGATGGACGCATATTGCAAATCGATAAGAAAGCTGGAAGGCAGGTTCTATGGCATCGAGTACATACACGTGGTCCGGGACAAGAACCAGGCAGCGGATGCGTTGTCAAAATTAGGATCATCCCGAGCCAAAATCCCACATGGCGTATTCGTCCAAGACCTGCTCACGCCTTCCATTGAAGACGAAGATTCAATGATCGACAAAGCTTCAGACCAGCAATTAGTGGCTACGGTTCCGGCAACAAGCACAACCGAGCCGCTTTCGACCACCAATGAGCTGGACTGGAGGACACCTTTCATCAAGTACTTAACGGATGGTAGTGGTTATACTGATTGAACAGAAAACAAACGACTGATGTGTCGCAGCAAGCAGTATCTGCTCGTCGATGGCAAGTTATGGCGCAAAAACGCAAAGGAGGAAATCTTAATGAAGTGTATAACCCAGGAGGAAGGTGAGCGTCTCCTGGACCAAATCCACTCTGGCTCCTGTGGCAACCACGCGGCCTCAAGAACGCTGGTCGGTAAGGCTTTCCAAGCAGGGTTCTATTGGCCGTCAGCAGTAGCCGACGCAGAGAAGCTAGTCCGCCGCTGTGAGGGCTGTCAGTTCTTCGCCAAGAGAATTCATGTACCAGCACATGAGATCCAGACGATTCCAGCCTCTTGGCCCTTCGCGTGCTGGGGACTGGACATGATCGGGCCTTTCAAATCGGCCCCTGGGAAGTTTACATGCGTCTTCGTGTTAATTGACAAATTCTCTAAGTGGATAGAATACATGCCTCTAGTACAGGCATCCTCAGAGAAGGCTGTCACGTTCCTCGACCAGGTCATCCACCATTTCGGCGTGCCCAATAGCATCATTACTGATCTGGGTACTCAGTTCACTAGGAACGCCTTTTGGGACTTCTGCGATGAAAGAAGCATAGTAGTAAAATACGTCTTGGTGGCGCACCCTAGGGCTAATGGACAAGTCGAGCGGGCAAATGGCATGATCTTGGACGCACTAAAGAAGAGGATATACAGAGAAAACGACAAAGCTCCCGGAAGATGGCTCAAGGAGTTACCAGCCGTGGTCTAGGGCCTTCGAACTCAGCCCAGTCGTAACACCGACGTCTCACCATACTTTATGGTCTATGGCGCTGAGGCAGTCCTCCCACCAGATATAGCTTTCAGATCAGCATGGGTAGAGAACTTTGATGAGGGCAAGGTCAAGGAAGTACGGGAGCTAGAAGTCAACAGCGCAGAGGAGAAAAGGCTCGATTCTTGTGTACGCACAGCCAAATACCTTGCTGTTTTGCGCAGGTACTGCAACAGGAACGTTAAAGAGCGTTTCTTCGTGGTCGGGGACTTAGTCCTGAAGTGGAAGACGAACCAGGCTGGTGTCCACAAACTCGCAACCCCATGGGAGGGACCCTTCATGATCAAGGAAGTCACACGTCCAACGTCTTATAGGTTAGCTCACCTGGATGGCACGGACGTACCAAACTCGTGGCACATCGACAAGCTTAGACGTTTCTATGCTTAACTACTGAGATATGTATTTTCAGTTTACTTTAATAAAGCAATTATGATTTCTCCGACCACTCTAATGTGTCACTACCAATCTCATGGCTATTCTAACTTAGCCAGTACAAGCCGACCACCACTCCTTCTACGGTTTTTAGAGCAGGCCCTGTCTCCGGTTCCTCCCAACACGTGCACGGGATCCGCTCTCTACGTTGCGGGTGATCGGCAGGTCCCCCCTGGTTTGACTTGTCTGCGTCCGCGTGTGCACAGGTCATAGTACCTCACACTCCGACCACATGCCAAACTAGGGCCGCACAAACTTTTCGGGATGACGTGTCGAGCAAAACGGTACAACTAAACAGAACGTTAACACGTTCCCACTTAGTTACACCAACAAAAAATTTTCAAGCTTAAATACGTTTGGTATAAAGCAAACAAGCTTATAATGATATACAGTTACGTTATTACAAGCTTGCCTGAAGAGGCTCCAGTTTACAATAACACAACTATGTCCTCCTTCTACAGCTCTAGGCCTATTACACTGGCTGGTCGGGGGGCATGGCATTTGCTGCTCGCCGCCTCTGATACCCTACTCGAGTCTTGGGGACTCGTGAGCTGGCCGAGCTGAAGGGGATGGCCCCGCCGGTGCCTGGCTGGTCGAGACCGCAGGCTTCGTTGGTTGGCTTGTAGATGATGGCATTTCCAGCTGGCTTGTCGATGGCGTACCCTGTACAGGTGTTGTCCCACCTCCACATAGGTTAATATCACCAATTATCTTTGATGACAAGTCTAGCTGGGCTGTCCGAAGCTCTTCTGCCTTGTCTGGGTCTATCTCCTTCGGGTACCCAGCCTCCAGGCGTTTGAGATCGATCAGGGGGTAGTGAGCACGCACCATGCTTAGCACATGGGCACCCGTGAACTCACCCGCCTCCTTCATGAATTCTTGGAACCATCCCCATGCTTGTCTGCATCTCTCGACCAGTCCGAGCTGGGGCGTCCTTAGCTCTTCCTCTGTGAGCGCCGGATCGATAAGGTCGAGGACGGGCACAATACCAGTTGCCATTTCTTGGCACCGCTTATTCCACATGTCCCGCTCCTCGGTGGCCTTGAGGCATCGTGCCTTCCAGTCGTCACGCTCCTTGATCATGGCCTCTAGGTGCCTCTTGGCATTGACTTTCAAAACTAAACGTAGTACAAGACATCAAACATGATGACACGACAAGGAAAGGTGGGCAATAGAATGAGAGAGGTGATCTGGAATGCTTACTTTTCAGGTCCTCCTTCATTCTGGTAGTGTGGTCTTGGAGTTCAGAATGGCTGCGTGCTAGCTTCTCGTTGTCCTCCTTCAGGCGACCACATTCTGCGGTCACACGGCTATTTTCCCCCCGGAGGCGGGTCATTTCAGCTTCTAAACCTGCATTACAGCTGTTACTGCCGAGAACACAATAACACAAGTCTTGCACTTGCTATGATACGGTGAAAACTTACTTGTTCTCTCCAGCTCTTTGTTATTGAGCTGGCCGACCAGGTTTTGGTTCTGTGCTTCTCGGTCTGTCCTCTCCTGGTCGGCGGCTTCAAGTTGGTGCCGTAAGCATTCCACTTCAGCCGTCAGCTCCTTATTGGTCGCCGTGATTCCTTCTATCTGGTCGAAGCACCTTTTTCGGTATCTTGCAGTTTTCATCAAGTCCTGCATACAGACAAGCTACGTCAGATAGTTCGACTACACAACGGGGTCAAGGACTCAAGCCAAATATACCTGGACTTCTGTTACCAGACGCTTGGCCGCCCGTTCGACTCTTAAGGTCTCTTCGACCTCTGGGATTTCCTCGTGCATGACCCATTCGTCGTTCCGATAGCGCGACACATATACATGTTGTCGCCTATCTCGGGGATGGCCCAGGACCTCTTCCACTTCTTCCTCTTTAGCCTCCTGTTCGGGAGGCGGCGCTGGTCTGGAGTTTGCAGACTCCACGACCACCAGGGCATTTCCACAAGCCGTAAGCGTTGGCTCATGCGCCATCTGGGAAACTTCTGGCTGCTGCTCCTCGGCTAGATCCAGCTCCCTAGCCATGGTATCCGCCTCAGCAGGGTTCGTGCTCGGAGCACTTGTACTCTGCTCGGTTGTCTTCTTAACCAGCTGCTCGGGAACTGGCGTCTGGTCGTCTGCCTGCTGAGGCCCAGGCAGAGTCCCTACTATGGGCTCCTCCACGGCCGGCTGCTGGGCAGTTTGATCTCCTATTGTTGGCGAAGACATGCCGCACCCAGCTAGCTGGTCGGGGCTCTCGGTGGATGCCGATCTAATGCATCAGAGAAAAATTCAGAAGATAATAGTATCCAATGCAAAATGCAAGCTTACATCAAAAATATTGATACTTACAGCTTCGACTTGCGGAATGATGTGGCGAAAGAACGTCTCCTCGACCGTCCCTGCTCCGCTTGCTCGGCAGTTTCCGACAGGACTCTTTCCACCTCCGGCATAGGCATCGGGGTATGATGCTTGACGTTTCCTTCATCTGTCCTCTGGGTTCTAGTGGTCGGTGCTGTGACCACTGCTAGCCCAGAAGAGCCACCCTGTTCCATGGGCCCCACCTGCCTTCTCCTCTTTCGAGGGATGAGCTAGAAGATGTCCGCATCCTCTGCTTCATCGTCTGACAGAGGGAAGATGGCTTGGCGTCGTTTGCTGGTAGCCGGACGCTTGCCAGCGGCTATGGTCGATGCGTCCTCTACAGTCTCGAGTACCGCCCAGTGAACGTCGTCGGTCCTGGCGCTGGTCTGGGTGGCTGGGCCGGTAGCTTGCGACCATTCTACACTGGGGGGAGGCGACACGAACACTGCTGCCCAGTCATGACCATTACACTGAGACACAAAATGGAGACAAACAGTTATTTTCTTGCTACAACATGACTCTATAGTTAAAAGGAGGCATCATTTACCTTTGGGGGAGCTCGTGCCAGCTTGAAGGCGTGCTCGATGGCATTTAGCACGACATAATTGGGATCGGCCAGGTTGAACAGCTCTCCAATCCTGGCCTTGATTTCCATCTTGTCGAGCGGCTCCTTCCTGGTCCTCGTTGGATCAGCGCCTCCTTGGTACTCGAAGCCAGGATGAACCCTTTTCTGGCAGGGCTGAATTCTTCGGCTGATGAAGTTGCCGACCATGCTCGGGCCATCAAGCCTTCCCCACGGGATCATCCCGAGCAGTTCGGCAATCTGCTCCAAGTTCTTGGGCTTCTCCGACCAGCTATTCTTCTTCTCTAGAATCAGCCCCACGTCGCACAGAGTGATGGTGTTCGGCTCTTCACGGATGTAGAACCACTTCTTGTACCACTCGTCCAATGAGGTGTTCCAGGGGCAGTGCAAGTATTGAGCCTTCATGCCATCACGCAGGTTCAGGTAGACGCCTCCGGCGATCTTCGAGCCACCGCTCCCTTTTTTCCGAAGACAGAATAGGTGGCGAAAGAGGTCGAAATGGGGCTAGAAGCCACCATAAGCCTCGTAGAGATGGATGAAGGTGGAGACAAGAAGAATCGAGTTGGGATGCAGATTGCAAATCCCAATCTCGTAGTACAAGCAGAGACCCTGAAGGAAAGGGTGCACTGGAATCCCAAAACCCCGTTTGAAGAAGTCTTCGAAAACCACAATCTCACCTGGTTGTGGATCGGGGAAGCTTTCTCCTTCCGGCGCACGCCATCCCGCAAGTGCCTTGTTGTGGAGCACTCCCATGGCGACGAGGTCCTCGATGGTCTACTCATTGCTCCGCGACTTCCACCATTCCTTCGCCATGACCCTGCCTTTCTTCTGGGCGTCTCTCTTCGCCATTAGTTCGTCCTTACTAAGGGGGTGGATGCGGGAGACCGAGGGGATTGGTGATGATTTTTGGGGGAATAGGGTTTGGCAGGAGGAAGAAGAAGGTTGCGGCGGCGGATGACAATGGGGAACGGTGTGAGTAACTTATCAGAGCTACATTATATAAAACAAAGAGCATCGTCGTTTCGTTCGCCTGAGAATATTGGGAGTCGTGCGCACGCGCCGCAAACGTTTGTTCACACAACCTCGAAATCTGCGCCAATAAACGCGCTCCTTCATTAATAGTGTACGCGCCTCTTCGTTGATGGTGTAAGAGGGCCCACACTGACACACCTCAATACAGGTGTCAACCGACTGTTTGCAAAAAAAAAAAGAGAAGAAGATAGAATGACGTACTATACCTATTTACTTTTTTGACCAGACGTGTCAGACTAGACTTGGCAGAGAATAGAGAAAAATAAATACACCAAAAAATAGTACAAGCAGCGCACGTGATCGTGGATTTGCCCTGACCACTACTGTGCTCAGGAACTGCCTAGACCACTACTATGCTCGGGGACTGCCCAGACCACTATTGTGCTTGGGCACTGCCCAGACCACTTTTGTGCTCGGGGACTGCTCCAACCACGGCCGTGCCCGGGGACTGCTCCGACCATTACCATATTCAAGAATTGCTATGACCACCGCTGTGCTCGGGGACTCTCCCGACCACTTCTTGGAGTTTTGCTCTCCTCGGCTACATGTGATTTGTACTCACATACAATTGAGAGACATTTATTTGGACCTTGCTACAAGGCTCATACTTTGCCTTCCAGCAAGCTCGGGGACTACGTCGGTACGATGCACCTGCCGGTGTATCTCGTTTTGCTTGTACGGCAATTGGATTCTTAACTTCAGCGGAATTTCTTTTTTAGACCCTGGCACCACATGCCTACGTCACCTACTACCAGGCTCGGGGACTAAGTGGGCACACTTCACCTTGTGGTGAATGTGTTTGTTTAAATCGACCCCTGTGCTTTGAATGATTATAAGGATTATTAATATGCTCGGGGACTGCCCCGACCACTGCTTGAATAATGGTTCTCCTTGGCTACATGTGATTTGTACTCACATACAATTAAGAGACATTTCTTTAGACCTTGCTACAAGGCTCATACTTCGCCTTCCAGCAAGCTCGGGGACTACGCCGGTACGACGCACCTACCGGTGCATCACGTTTTGCCTGTACGGCAATTCGGTTGTCAACTAAACTATGAATTCTTTTTAGACCCTGGCACCACGTGCCTACGTCACCTACTACCAGGCTCGGGGACTAAGTGGGCACACTTCACCTTGCGGTGAATGTGTTTGTTTTTTGACCCCTACGCTTTTGATGTTCAAGGACGCTATGCTTCAAGACCACTTACATTTCTTTTTAGAAATACAAGTGGGCACACTTCTCAGGACAGAAATCTTTTTCTTTTGAGCACCATACATTCTTCGGACAACCTACTTCTCCGGTGATGACGGTGGTCGGAGGCGTCAAGGATTCAAGCCTCGCTTGTCGGAGAAGGTTAAAATGGCGTGTCGCAGCATAATACATGATGCTTGGGGACTAGCTGTGGGGGTATTAACCCCTATACCCTTACGGCTAAGCTTGGGCTGGCCCGGATCGATGGGTTCAGTCCACCCGAAAGACGACGTGCGGCCTAGTTAACCTGATCGGAGTCCCGCACAAGGAATCAAGACGGATTTGGCAACCAAGCAGGATCCTGGTCGGTTAGAATAGGAATCCTTATCCGGCCACATATGGCAATTGTAATTGACTAGGATTAGTTTCCAGATCTGTAACCCTGCTCCCCGGACTATATAAGGCGGGCAGGGGACCCCTCTAAAAAACATCTCTCATTGACATACAGCAATACAAAATCAGACGCAGGACGTAGGTATTACGCCTTCTTGGCGGCCGAACCTGGATAAAACCTCGTGTCTGTCTTGCGTCACCGTCTTGTTTGAGGCTTGCGCATCTGTCTGCCGATAATCTACTACCTTGGGCATACCCCTAGGTAGACTGCCGACCACATTTCATCGACAATGACGTTAAAGGTATATTCTTGAAAAAATGTCGAAAGGTCGTGTACCTTGGCCATTGTCGATTTCTTCCTGCGAATCACCCCCTAAGAAAGAAAGGCAAGCATTTTAAAGGTAAGGCAGACCACCAGACCAAGCTGGGCAACCAAACTGGTGAGGATGTACTCAATATGGTCAAGGATGTCAAAGTAGTATTTGGAAAGGCACATGGCAGCGAACCTGTTCCGAATGATGCCGACGGTCACGCACCCATGTGGAAGAAGAAGTCCATATTTTGGGAGCTACCCTATTGGCAAGTCCTAGAGGTCCGTAGCGCGATCGACGTGATGCACCTGATGAAGAATTTTTGTGTGAACCTGCTAGGCTTCATGGGTGTGTATGGGAAGCCTAAGGACACACTTGAAGCACGACAGGACCTGCGGTGTTTGAAAGAACAAGACAACCTACATCTAGAAAAGATAGAGGATGACGCCATTACTTAAGTCCTACTAGCTACACTCTTAGCAAAGAAGAGAAGGAAAGCATGTTTGAATGCCTAGCAAGCATCAAGGTACCATATGAATTCTCCTCGAATATAAAGGGTATAATAAATGTGCCAGAGAAGAAATTTCTAAACTTAAAGTCCCATGACTACCATGTGCTCATGACGCAATTGCTTCTAGTTGCATTAAGAAGAATTCTACCTCTAAATGTACGTCTAGCCACCATGAAGCTATGTTCATTCCTCAATGCAATTTCTCAGAAGGCAATCGATCTAATGGATCTAGCTAAACTACAGAATGATGTGGTTCAATGTCTTGTCAGCTTTGAGTTGGTGTTCCCTCCTTCCTTCTTTAATATCATGACACACCTCCTAGTTCACCTGGTCAAGGAGATTAGCATTCTCGGTCCAGTGTTCCTGCACAACATGTTCCCCTTTGAGAGGTTTATGGGAGTCCTAAAGAAATATGTTCACAATCGTGCTCGGCCAGAAGGAAGCATCGTCAAGGGCTATGGAATAAAGGATGTCATTGAGTTTTGTGTTGACTTTATTCCCGACCTTGACCCGATTGGTGTTCCTGAATCTCGACACAAGAGGAGACTAAGTGGAAAGGGGACACTAGGGAAGAAAATATATATTGGTACGCAGGACAATTATTTTAATAAAGCACACTACACAGTTCTGCAAAACTCCTCCTTGGTGGATTCGTATATCGAGACACATAAAGAGTTGCTCCGATCCAAGTTTTCGGGGAAGTCTGAAGCTTGGATTACGCATCAGCACATGGAAACTTTCAGCGACTGGTTGCGAAAAAAATGTTAGGGTGATGAGAGTATTGATGAGCAACTGTATTTATTGGCTAGGCAGCCATCGTGGCATATCCTCACATACAAAGGGTACGAGATAAATGGGAATACATTTTACACAGTAGCCCAAGATAGAAGGAGCACCAACCAAAATAGTGGTGTCCACATAGATGCCACCGACCCTAATGGAAATAAGCAAACATATTATGGCTGCATAGAGGCGATATGGGAACTAAACTATGCACCTACTTTTAAGTTACCTTTGTTCAAGTGCCAATGGGTAAATGCGGCTAGAGGCGGGGTAGCAGTCGACAACCAGTATGGAATGACAACCGTGGACCTCAACAATATTGGGTACAAAGACGAACCGTTTGTCCTTGCCAAACATCCAGCTATTATGTCAAAGACGAATCAGGTGTTCTATTTCAAGGACATGTCTACAAAACCGAACAGAGGGAAAAACAACAACGACCCAATCATTGAGCCAAAGCGCCACATAGTTCTTTTAGGGAAAAGAAACATCGTCGGAATTGAAGACAAGTCAGACATATCAGAAGATTATGAAAAGGATGACCGAATTCCACCCTTCACAGTGAACAAAGACCCAAGCATCCAGCTAAATGATGAGGACACTCCATGGTTACGGCTCGATCATAACCAAGGGATATATGTTAAAAAGAAGTTCACTACTGTGCCCGCTTGATATATATAGTGATGTATTAGACCTATTATGTAATAATTGTGACTTCAGATTTTTTTGTCGTGTTTTCATATTTTCTATGGTTTAAATGAATTTTCTGCTTGACGGTGGATTTCCTATGGAGAATGTGTGATGAAAAACCAAATAATCAACGTTAATAAGATGTGAAAACTTATTTCCTATCAAAAAGTAATAGTTTTAATGATTTAAATCAAGTAGTATATTTTTGCATGGTGCAAATTGTAATTATTATTTACACTATGTTAAATATTTATAAAGTAAAACAAAAGAGTATAGGTTACAAATTTTTGTTGTGTATAATAATGCAAAACCAAGTCTAGGAATATTTATTATAATTTTTTGGATGATATTTTATTTATTAGGCAATTAATAACTATCTGCATATTTATATAAAAGAAATATATAAAAAAGGAAAAACTTCTGGAACCGGCAGGAAGACAACTACAGCCCACCTTTACTCCCGGGTCGATCAACCACCCGGGACTAAAGGTGGGCTACGTTTTTGCGGCCCGCCAAAAAAAATACCTTTAGTCCCGGGTCATGGATGCACCCGGGACTAAAAGGTCAGAACTTTAGTCCCGATTCTTACCATCACCCGAGACTAAAGGTCCTTTAGTCCCGGGCCATGGCTTCACTCGGGACTAAGGTCAGAGCTTTAGTCCCGGTTCTTACCATCACCCGGGACTAAAGGTCCTTTAGTCCCGGGCCATGGCTTCACCCGGGACTAAAGATCGGCCTAATATATATCGCCTCGTCTTCTTCTCCCATCCATCGTCTTCATTCTTCGCCCGAGAGCCACCGCGCCGCCGCCGCTCCCCATAGCCTCCAGCCGCCTCCACGCGCCATCTCTCGCCATCACCACCAGCGGCCCAGCTCGCGCCTCTCCCCGGTTCCATGTGCTCGCACGCCTCGCCGTGTGCTCGTCGTCCCCTTCACCGAAGCGCTCGTCGTTGTCCCCTTTGTCAGAGCGCTCGTCGTCATCCCCGTCGCATCCTCGTCGTCGAGAGATCACCTCTGGCCATCCTCGTCGTCCTCCACCCTCGTTGTCCTCATCAGCAACAGTGTGTGTATGAGTGTGTGCTTATTTGTAGATTTTATTTGTGTATGTGTGTGCTTGGACCGACGGCAAGGGAGCAGGGGAACAGGGCGGCCATGGAGTATAGCTCTGGAGGACTTTGGGCGTGTTTGGTTCATGCCTTCACCTTGCTGCACGCCCGCACCGTGCCCTCGTGTCTTGCCACGCATGGCGCAGAGCAGCGATTTTTGAGACTTGGTGCTCGGGCCCGTCAAACGAAAGTTCCAATTTGCAATATACCCGGTTCGATGTGCTCTTGGTATTCAAACAGGTCGAGTATAGAAGATAACAATCGAGAGCCTTCAAACTTAGAGTATGTCAGTAGCATAGCGAGCACAAAATCATTAGGGCATGTTTCACCGTGAACCAGCCCCCTTAGCCCTCAATCCTGCAGGCATCCACCCTAGCCCCCATCCGGCAGTTCGCCATTGTTCTGGATCCCACGCTCACTCTCTTCCCTCTCTGCGCCCTTCAATCCCTGACATTTCCACCGAGCCTCGCCCAGATCCAGTGAGGAAGAGGCCGTCGAACACCTCCTATCGCAACGCCACCTCCTTCGCCCCAGATCCAGTGGCCCACCCCGACGCGGATCTTGCCGTGGCCCTCTCTCATCGTGGGTCCGGATCTCCTCCTCCAATCCGACACAACAGAGCAAGGGGCGGGCCGGTGGGAGCGATGGCCACGACACACTCCTTCCCCACGCGGTCGGGACACCCTTTTCCCTACGGCGCTACTTCTTCCCCGCGACCGCGATGAGCGCTTCCCCGCGGCGCTACTTCTTCCTTGCAATCAGCCGCGATGCCCTGCTTCTCCGCGGCCATGTTGCACTCTTCCGGCGGCGCTACGGGCTGCGAAGACCTCTTCCCCATGACACTATTTCTTTCCCGCAAGCGGCCGCGATGCTCTCCTGCATAGATAAGTTGGTAGGGATGATAGGTGGACCTCAATTGTCAGTGTCTATTAAAAGGATTTGGGGGCTCTGGTTGGAGGTCTTCTACCAGAGCAGAGAAGTTGGTGAAGAGATACTAATAGGTCCTAATAGCTCATACATAAGCCAATTATCCAACCACCTATTAGTAAGAGGTGGGTTCAAATAATCCATACTAAAGATGGATTGATGTCCTAAGATTTTAGGCCGTGCAGAAACATGGATTGATGAACTAGTTGAACTTGTGGACCGTGTTCATCTCGGCTAGCATGTTCTCTGCCGAGCGGTAATGGACGTCAAGGAGGAGCTTTGATTCTAAGAGGGAGAGCGGCAACGGTCGTGGAAGACCGTGTTCCCTTCCTTGTAGAAACAGAGCTCTTCCGTGGCCAAGTACGGTGCTGTCCGGTGGAGAAATGCTCGCCGAGATGATCACGTAAGCAAGGTCAACTAGTACGGATGGTTACTTATTTAAACATGTTTTTGAGCTAGAATTTGATGGATATTTGATAACTTCAGACCTACAAATGTCATCTACAAATGTTACTATCCTCGAGGTGGCACGTCCTGCAGGAGTCTATTTTATAGATATTGTTTTTATTTTTTGTAGATATATCTAGTGGAGTAAAAGTTAGATGGCTGCCCCGAGAGACAACATGGATGAAGAAATGATGGATATTATCAACACCGGCACTCGATTTGCCGATGGTGACCAGCAGGATGTAGATGACGGGAGTCAATACCTGTCTCTTGAAGATAGCCAAGAAAATATTGTGCAAGAAAATACTGGCGAGGTATATATATTTGTATATATATTTGAACATCTATCATCTATTATGTGTACACATGATATTTTTTTATACGTAGCCCTCTGGATCGACGACCACAACAGTGAAAAGCAAAAAAAAATTCGAGGCCCGAAAAAGCCATTGGAGGGGCGCTACATAATATCGAAATTCAATATCGAGACAGGCAAACCACTTGGTCCACATGCAAGGAAATTCATGCAACACTGTGGGTGCCTTGTAAGGGACAGACTTCCGATCAGTGCCCGTGAATGGAAGCAAAAGATCAACGAGCCTCATGTTAGTTTTGTCTCTGATCTTGATAAGAATTTAATTTGGGATGATATCCTTCAACATTTCACGTTGCAAGCGGATGATTATGATGCTATCAATGATGATGAATTGAAGGAACTAGTTCGAAAGTGGGCTATGAAGAAGATGGCCACACAATTCCAGACTTGGAAGAAATCCCTATACACGAAATACGTCAAGAAGAACCTAATGCCCAATTTCAATACTAGCGGCCTGCTCGCGAAGTTGAGGCCCTACTGGAATGATTTTGTACAGTACAAGACATCAGAAGAGGGTGAGGAACGGGTGAGAAGGAACCAAGAGAATGCTCGACAGAAGGTATACCACCATGGCATGGGATTAGGTGGCTACGCGACTGCCATTCCCATGTGGGAGAAAATGGAAGCAAACATTCTTGCCAAGGGTATCACACCAGAATCACTCAATTGGCCTAAATGCGCGAAGAATTGGTTTTTCGCTCATGGGGGAAGACTGGACCTAGAGACCGGGAAGCTGGTTCATGACACAAAACTCAAAAGAGCAACACAAAGATTGTCTTATGCTCTACAAGCTAAAGCTATTGGTGCATTCAGGCCCAATAGAGAGAAGGATGAACTGACGTATGCCCTCGGGACCGCTGAACATAGTGGCCGAACGAGAGGTTTAGGACAGAACATTTCTTGGGAGCATGGTTTCCCTGATGACAGAGATACCTACATAAGCCAGCAGAGAAGGAAGGATGAGGATGCAGCGTGGATCAGCAGGTTGGAGGAATTGGTTCGTGAGTCACGGGAGGCGTTGCTTCAAGCACAGGAGCGCGAAAAAGACATACAAGCTAGAATGCATGACGAAATCAGAAAGCAAGTGCAAATAGCAATGAGTGCCCAAAGGCAGGCATCAGATCCAGGAATCAACATTATTAGCCCCCTGATCAGTTGAAAAGCAGCTGCGCTTCCACGGAGTTGCCAAATCAAGATGACACAATGCTACGTTTCCCTATGGATGACATCACTGCACTGTTTACATCATGTGAGCTACATATTCCAAAAGAGAATGCCACAATCATGGTGGCTCTCGGTGTTTTTTCTCCTCTGGATCCTACCAAGACACCAAGAATCCACGGGGCAATAATACCACCTGGATATGTTAGCGTCTCAGTGGATAGAGTTAACAAAGGTTTTAGTGATCTGCCTGTTGACATTCCAGGAGGTGATGGGGAGAAGACTCTGGGAGAAGCAGAGAAGACATTCATACTATGGCGCAAGCGCTACATCATTATTCCCGGGGTCTCTAGTCCACCGCCGCCTTCTCAACTGCCAGACAATAGGTGTGGACAAAGTGAACGAAACAAT